>NC_079153.1:119068306-119370039 GCF_947563725.1 Argiope bruennichi
TGGTGGGTATTTATCACTTGAATACATCAAATTTGTATATATTTTGAAGCTTTACTTAACCCTTACTCATTAAACAAAATCTTATTATTTTCATTTAATATTAAAATTTTTATTCTTAGAAAAAGGTAATTTTCGTAGAAATTTATATTTGAATTAAATTGAAAATGTTGACCCTTAGAAAACAGCAAAATTGAAATTTTAATTAAATAAATTCTATATTAATGGCAATATTTCGGACGAGGTCACCTAATGCGGCTAGTTTATTATAAAATGTTTTGGAATCAATCCTAAAATGTATGATAATTACAGTTGTCAAAAATGACACTTTGGTAATTTTAAAAAGGTGAAATTTTAATTCTTCCCTTTTTTTTAATCTAAATTTAGCAATAAAAGAAAGGAAAACAAAAATATCAAATCAAGTTAAGATACCAGGTAATCTAAAATAATTAAATAGATTTTTTTTAAATAATAAACTGCTCAGAAAACTCAACATTTGAAAATGATATCCATGATTGTCAATATATTTTTGTTAAATAAAAACAATAAAATCCAGTAGAACTTAATGAGAATCAAATGCTCATAATCTTAAATAATTAATTTACTAGTACTATTTAATGCCCAACTATTATAATTTTATTAAAAAAAAATCCTTAGAAAAAAGCAGTTCCATTTTTATAAATTTAATGCTTCTATATTTCTAAATATAATCAAGCCTGTTTCTCTATGGTCCTTTTTTATGCGTTATATGAATTCTAACGGTTGTTGCTTCCTATACCGTTGTAAGGCTTCCTATTCGTGTACAAATGTATGCTAATATAATGTGTATGATATACAATGTATGTCACGTCATACTAACGTGCACTAATTAATTCCAATATTCCAAAGTAAAATAAATAATATATTCTGAAGATAAATCAACTCTAATATCTTCAAGTGATGAAAGTGATTTTGAATCAATTTATCACAAGATGCGCGTTTTAGATTACAACGAGTATTATTGAATTTTGTACATTTTAAAAATTTCTCTATGCTCAAAATAAAAAATTAAATTTTAAAAAATGTTTCCCTGAGTGAATTAATTATTTATTTTATTTGAAAAGCAGTTTCACTTTATTTGATAAATCTTCGACAGATTTTCTAAGTGAGATTTTTTATGAATCTCCCTTTCACCAGAAAAAAAGATTTTCTTTATTATAATTTTTAAAAAAATTATTTGCTATTAATGAAGTTTTGGAATATTTGTGTGCAATTTCTTTTATGTGGTCTCTTTCTACCACATAAAAACAAATTTGACTTTACAAATCCATTTTCTTAACCTAAGCGAGTACTACATGAAGATGAAGATCTACATGAAGATCGCATAGAAAAGATGTTGCTTGACTGAAGTTTCGTTAATACATATTTTACTTATTATTATTTATCAGAATCTTTAAGAAAATCGATCAAAAAACAGGAATCCTTGAATGCCACCACCAAGCAGCCAACCAGGGACGATTCGTTCGCGAATTGGTAGTTTATCCGGGCACCAATTTGGACTGCTTCCAAGGGTGCGAGGGGAAGGGGGGCCCAGTAACTCCTGGCGGCTTTACATTATGAGAAATGATGATTCCGATGCGAAGTCTGCAGCCGAAATTGTGGCAAACCAGAACTTTGATCAATCGCAAGAAGATGTCGCGAGTGATGGAAATGGATTGAGATTCTGTTTGCTTCTTTCTTTTCTCTTTTCGTTTTCCGGAGGTTTATTTTTTTAGCGTCTGTTTTGTCATCTGAGTTGCTCTCATTGATTACGAAGACGCTTAGAGTGGAAACAAGGAAGAAATAAGGCGGAAATGGTCCTCTTCCAGTTTGTTTTGTGACTGCTCGGCAAATCGTTGGATTCAGCTGTTGAAAGCACATAAACTTGCATTATTGCATGGCTCCTGTATCACTCCGATCGAGATAGATAATACGGCAGAGATTCTTTTTAGATTTAAATCTTCTTCCTGACCTATTGTTATTGCAGAAAAGAAGGGACACTGCCTTATGGTATTGATTAGCTAATGGCTATTTTCGGGTTCACTTAAAAATAAATGTATATCGAGTGTTTAAAACCATAGATATTAAAATTCGATATTCATGATCAGGTGGAAATCACATTTCATGACATCGATAATCATTTTCATACAAAGTGCATAAAGAAAAAGTATTATAATCTTGCTAGATTTTGACAAATTTTCATGTTTCACACCTCTCTGAGTCTGAAAAAACACATTTTTACTTTCTCGTATACGTAATAAAGAGAACGTAAAGTCATCGTCAAAAAATTCGAACTCGAGATTTTAAGGAATCTCCAAAAACACTTTTTTGGAAATGTCTGTCTGTTTGTGACAAAGATAACTCAAAAACGCTTTGAGCTAGACGTTTGAAATATGGTATATGGTCTTTACACCAAATTTGGGGAAATTCGTTCAGAGGAAGTCTGTCTGTCCAGCTGTTCGAATATAAGTTAACACGATAATTACAAAAAGCTAGATAGATAAAACTCCGACCACGGATTTACCATCTATATTGTAGACACCCGCCAAATTTGGAGCCAAATCCAACTAAGCGTTGACTGTTTATTGATCTGTATTTTCAGAAACGTGTAAATGCGATAGTTCAAAACAGCATATCAGCTATCAGTATACAAATTTGATATTGAATTTTTCCACTAGAAGGGCAGTTTTGTGTCAAATTTTTGTTTTAATCGAATGAGAAAAACGCATCTAAAACAGATTTTTGGATATTGTTAATACATTCCAGGAATTACTCGCCAAATAACTCGCCAAAAATCAAGCGATAGATTCAGTAAATATGCTAAATTTGCTCCAAAAGTTCATATTTTGTAACTATTGTGCACCAATGCCATGTTTATATCTCCAATTTGTAGATTTCTACTGAACTTTAGCTATCAGTCAGTCTGTACATTCACATATATATAAAATCGCCAACTCAAAAATACGCCAATATTGATAAATGAAATTTTATATGTGGTCTAGTTACTATAAACTGTAGTTGTGTGACAAATTTTCACTTCAATCAGCTGAAAGAGAGGTGTCCAGTATCCATACGATTTGTTATTATGAATCTCAATAGACGAAATTACTATGGAAATTATAAAATTATTTTAAAGAAAGAGATAGCTAATATTTATGCAATAGATTTATATAATTAATAAATTATTTGTTTTTTACATTTCGTAATAAATAATCATTGATTTTCAAATTATAGTGTAATTTTGTATGAACATTGAAGTCTACAAAATTATATAATAAGACAATTAAAGCGACCACCCTCGGTTCCAAACAAAGGAGCTAATTCAGGTAGATTCGAAATTCCAAATTTATTTAGTTATTATTTAATTATTTATTATCTAAAAAATTATTTAGTAGTGTAATGGTAGTAGTAATGATTAGTAGTGTAAAACAGATATTAGATTTTTGGATATTATTAATGCATTCCAGGAATTACTCGCCAAATAACTCGCCAAAAATCAAGCGAATGATTCAGTAAATATTCTTGAGCCAAAAGTTAATATTTCGTAACTATTGTGCGCCAATGCCATATTTATATCTCCAATTTGTAGATTTTCATTATTTCTGAAACAGTAAATATCAAGATTTACATGCGAAAAAATATATTTTATGCGAAGATTCCCAAAAGTTTTTTAAAGATACAATTAGTGATTGCTTATATTTTTCCTTTTATATATATATATATTCCAATCAAAAAGTATTAATCCATTTGTAGAGAAATTGCCAATAATATCATCAACTTCAACAACAGTTTGTTGATATATTGCTTAAGGATTTAATTAAGTTGCTTGAAAGATTTGATTAACTTTTTTACCATTTCCCCTTGTTATTACATAAGCTAAATAATTCTGTTTTTTTTTTTTTTTTTTTTTTTTTTTTTTCAGATTCGGAAAAACAAGCTTGGACATAGTTTAGTAAGCAAAAAACTATACTTGTGAAAAAAATGGCTGTTTATTCAATGTTCAGTAACCATAGCCGCTTGAAAATCCATCTCCAGCAGAGGTCGTAGCTCCTTATTCTCCACAAATTGTAAAATAAAGTTTCGATTTGATTTGTGATGTTTTTGAGGGTATATACTTTAAACTAGAATAAAGAAACACTTTTAGTAAAAGCCAGAAAAATTTTCAAAAAGAATTGAAAAGTTGTGTGAGACACGAACAAAATCAACTTTGTTCATTCGGTTCCATAAATCATATTACTGATGATAAATGATAGAGACAAAATGAATAGCTACAGTTGAGTATCAGATAACTTTTTTCATAAGAATTGGTCCATCTTGATCTTGAACTGATACTTATTCAAACCAGTCTATAATCTACTCTTATTATACATCTAAAACACTAAAGTTTTTAAATGGTTATTTTTAATATTTAAAATAAAAATGTTCAGAAATGCTGATTTTTTTTTTAAAAAAGAAGTAATTAATTTTCTAAAAGTGTTGTTATCGATTCATCCTCACGTGATAAATGAGCCCTGAATACACCCCAATAATTTAATTTCTGAATTCCATGAGCATGAATTATTTTCTGGTTATAATATTACGTCAGAGCGCAGTGTTAAATAACATACAATTATATATTAGAGGACACACTTTGTCAACTTTTGACAACTGAACTTCGCAACAATAAGGACTAACCGAGATTTACAAATACAACAAAGTATATTATTCCTGCCATATAACTCGCATATTGCCATTATTAAAGCCATATAACTTTAATTTTGTCACAATAATTACTGTAATGCGATACTTGTATTATTACATTGGACAAAATGGTTTATATCTGATATCTATGAACCTTATCTAAATATCTTATAATATTACATCACAGCACAGTATTAGATAATATATAATTATGTATTAGGTGACACATGACACACTCAGCCAATTTTTGACAAGTGTACTTTCACAACAAAAGAGACTGATCGTGATTTACAAATACAACAGTTAACCATGCCATATAAGTTCCATATTGCCATATTTCCACTATTAAAATCATATAACTTTAATTTTATAACAATAATTACTGTAATATAATTCTTGTATACAGGGCAAAAGGCTTTATATCTGGTATCTACGAACAATTAAATTATCTTACAACTAAATATGTATAGCTACTGCAAAGGAAATATTTTCTGTTTCATTTAGCTAAAGACTGTTACCACCAGATGAAAGAGCTTAGATAATTATCTCATTCTCAAATTTTCGCTGCCATTTTCGATCATTGTGCTCTATTTCTTCATTTCTAATGGCATCTATTGCAACCAACCACTTATCCTATAACAACGAATGGAAAATATGGCCACTACCACAATGTAATTAATAAAATCAACGCCTCTGCTAGCAAGACGATGAATTGTCGCGGTCATCTTTGCACAGAAAAATTTATGACCCAGGTGTGTTGATGCGAACGAATGGCAAGGGAGGTAAATAAGATTAGGGTAATTAATTTCGAAGCATTTGATGAATTTTATGCCTCCACTTCGCAGAAACTGGAGGGAGATTTTCTGAAACCTTTTCGACACTCAACAAAGGCCCCTCTTTGAGTCCCAACGCTGAAATATTGGGAAAAGATCGCTTTGATGGCTAATATTTCATATTTTGAGTAACATTTCGAGTTCGAGGCGAAAAATGAGTTATGTATTCCCAGTTGTGAAATGCGTAATAAATTTTAAAATTGAATTTGCCTTTACACTAAAATTAATATTGTAATTTTTATAAGGTTTACATTGATTCCTGTAAAGCAATATATATTGTTTTAAAAATATAAACTAGCAAAATGCAGCATTGTAAAATGAGTTTTTGGAAAATGCGGTTTAATTTTATTTTTTGATTAAGAAGTTTTCTAGAAAATATGAAAGAATTATAATAGAATTCCTAAGTATATGAAAGAAGAAGTGGAAGGAATAAGGAATGTTATATTTAACATAAGGGATGTTATATTTAATCAACATAAGGAATGTTATATTTAACATAAGGGATGTTATATTTAATCAACATAAGGAATGTTATATTTAACATAAGGGATGTTATATTTAATCAACATAAGGAATGTTATATTTAACATAAGGGATGTTATATTTAATCAACATAAGGAATGTTATATTTAATTTAAGTGGATAAATCTATGGGAAAAACAACTGATGCAATCTGGTATATCTATATACACAAAATGATATAAACGATTTTTTCCATAATTTTTGTAATGGCTATCAAGTTTTCCACTGCTTTTAGGTATTCTTCTTTTTGTGAAATTTAAAGGTATAAAAATAAAAGAAATAACTCAGAAATTTGACTGGTCATCTAACAGCGTTACAAAATTTTACTTTTACATGAACAAAGCTTTAATTCTATTAACATTAGAAAGGAAATTGGTGAAAATCTAATTGAGGATAGTATTTCTAAATTTTTGAAGAAGTATATTTTTTTGTGTCAAAAGGAAACCAAATTGGTAGAAACTGGAAAAGGTACAAATCAATTGGAGATAAATCAATATCAATCGTGATCAATAAAATAATCAAGTAGTGTATCTAAGTGAAATGGCACAATGCAATGTAAAGTTCAATGCGATGACCATTTGATCCAGATTACAGATATCTTGTTTAAACATAAGAATTCCATGAAAATGCCATTTTTAAATCCAAAACAAGTTTTGAAAAGAATAAACAATGCGAAACCCCAAAGTGTGATTTGAAGAATGCTATTTGGTTGCGATGACTTGTAATACGTAAGGAGAAGAATAGGAAAAGAATTTCACTTGATTGCATTAACCCTTTGTTAAATACCCAATTAGTGTTGAGGTCTGAGATTTTATAACAGTAAAAGAAGTAGGGAAATTTTTCGAGACTAATGAAAATATAAAATCCGAAAATTACATAAAAGAAAAACTTGTTCTTAAATTGATATCCTCCTCATATAATCTTTTCAAAGATAATGAAGAAATTATATTTGAACAGGATTCAGCTCCGTGTCACGTTGCCACTGCATGTAGAATCTTCTTTCAAAAGAGTAATATTTCACTACTAAAATGACCTGGAATTTGCCCAAACCTTAACCAAATTGAAAATTTATGGAATCAGCTAAAGAGACTTGATAAAAAGAATCAACCTAATAATAAAACCCAATTAATTAAATCAATAATTTATTCTTGGTATCACACTATAACAGCTGAGGTGCTAAAAACCATGGGGACTCGATGGAACGGCATTTCAAGACATAATTGTTGCTAACGTTATAAGACATATTTGATGCCAAATATTAACCACTATAAGTGAGAAATTTGTATTTGTCATCATTTTTTTCTTATTAACTACTGTTCTGATACAATTGACATTCTAAAAATTATTCTAATTATTCTGATTAAATAATCTTGAAAATGATATATAATTTTAAGACATACAATTTAATGAAATGATATTATGAGGCTTTCGGATCTTAAAAATGCTCTCTTTTCAGAAGTTTCCCCAATTTTGATCTTGACTGTATTAAACATCGCTTTATATGTGAAAAAATACATTTGCCATTAATAATTACTTTCTCATAAGAATATTTTGTAAATATTCCACGAATTTCTTCCCACAAATATTGTAATTCTAAAACAAAGCACAACGAGATATTGGACCAAATATAGTAACGTCACAGAAAAACTGCAAAATTAAGATTGCAGACAAAAATTGGTAGTAAAGCGGAAAAGAAGTTTTCTTCTTTTTTGTAATAGAATAATGCAGTAGTATTGAATGCATTAAAATCAATGAATCTGGATTGAAATACGAGAATTTTTTTAAATATAAATTCAGCATAGAAAAAATTTAATAACAATCATTTTTATCCATAAGATTGGTCATTAAAACTGTGCAAGTAACTATTATTATATCCCTCTTAAGATTTTTAAATTGTGGAAGAAATAATAAAATATTTGACGAGATTATAATAGTTTATGTAAACTCTGAATCTAGATTTTTTTCAACAGTCAAAATAATGCAATTGTAATGGATATTGTATGCAAAACTTGTTATATATATTTTAGAATATAATAACAATACATGATAAACTATACAAACTTTGAATAAATCTCTATTGATTGAAATGTGATGAGAATGGGAATTTTGGCAACTAAGGCAGTTATCCCCTAAAACTCCCTCTATTAAATATAAAAACAAACTATATAAACATGTTTTATTCGCTTTGTAATTTGTAGATAGCAAGTCACCTGATCCTTGTCATTTAAAGTTTTTATCAGCATTGTTTGAAGCATTTAATGAAAATTATTATTATTATGCTGTAGTAAATATTTATATTGTACTTACATGTTGCCAAAATAAATAAAGCTTTAATTGATGTTTGATGCCAAATTAACAGTAAATGAATTTAAAACAATATTATTTTAAATTCACTTTTTAGACATTCCGTTTGTGGCAACACTGATGAATAGTTTCTTTTTCGAGTAGCAGAAATGTTTCGTTTCTCGGTTAGCAATCGTCTGAATATCTAAGCAACGCACATGTTAAGAATGCATTGCTTTTTAAATAGTAATAAGGCGGTCAATGATATCAGATGAAGAAAAACTGTGAAGAAAGATCCAGCGAGAATTTGTCAAACTGAAAAGAAAAGTTGATGGTAAAAATGGTGCATTGGCAGCAAAGCGTGAAAAATTGAATCAATATTAATATATTTGAGATATGAACGAAGAATGTTCTCATTGTGAGACTTGGAATTTTGAATCGGAAGCAAGTCAATCGGTAAATACATGTTGTCATCACGGAAAGAGGAAGCTTCTAACATTGAACGAAGAGCCAGTAGAGTTTAAAAACTTGCTAATTAAAACTGATGAACATCCGGTAAAATATCAAACATCATCGGGATTGGCGAGCGAACACCCTATTATTATATTTAAAAAATTAACAGCGAGTATCAAAGCATCACAATCATAGTTTATTTAAAATATACAAAATAATATCAATTATGATACTTCTAGAAATGCTGGCTGTTATTTCCGGTAAGACACCCATAAGGATTGAAAATATCATTAAACATATAAATTGGTATTCGGGCATTTCTATCTCTATGGTTGCTCCTAACTTGTTCACTGTAAATAATAAGTAGTAATTATATTTCACATTTCTTCCCAAAATGTCACCATATTTATCGAAATCTAGATCCCATTGTTGTTGTAAATGGTAGTATTAGTAATGAAAAGGGAATCATTGTTTCCTTTTCGCTCTAAACATGCTTTTACTACCATTTCATTAAGATTCCTATTCCATAAACACATCTCAAATTAATTAATTCCTATTTTTCGATGATAATTAAATAATTAACTTTAATACTGAAAAATATGTATTTTATCAATATTTATTCAAAACATATTCAATGTGTGCATGCAATTTTTGAAGCAGTCGATATTTACTTATACTGAAAATCATTTACTTTTATTTAGATTAACCCAATTAACAACTAATGTTTCTTTTATCTTTGTCTTTCCATTTGTTACGATTTAGTTATAAAAGATAGTCTAAGAATAGAAAAAACTGGGACGAGGATATTGTTTAATTATGTTCCACGTGTACAAATTATCTTTTGATATTTTAGAGGTTGTACCACCATTTCCATGCGACCAAAATAGCTCCAGTTCTTTCTTCTAAGCCTTGTTAAGAACAACACAAGTAGAGAAAAACAAGCTCCACCAAGCAACCTTAAGGCACTCCGGTTACTTTGTCGGCACAAAACGATGTAAACACACCTCCATTTCGCCTCTCCAGAACAATCCACTGGAGTATAAGAGTCGTCTCATCAGCGTAGGGGGAAATCGCCTCCCTTTGTAGGAGTCCGTCATTAGATGGAGGAAGGAGGTACCGCATTAAGAAGGCAGCAAAGGATCGTATAAATACCGCCGCCTCCAGTATCAGCAATAGGAAGCTATTGGTTTCTCCAAGAACTACGGCGCAATATCCGGCAGAGGTTTGTCCGGCTCTCCTTCCCTCTATCCCTGCCAGGTATTCAGGTAGGAGGCAACACAGGGTTGGAAGTAAAGCAAAGAATGGGATTTTGGAAGGATCTAATAGGAATTGAGTGCTCTTATTTCGGGAGGTAGTATATTTCGTTGGTAAGTCTACTGCAAGCTTTTGCTTGATAAGATTTGGTATAATTATGGTGAAAGTTTTGTTTCTTTGTTGATGCAGACTTAGTTTCATCGAAGTTAAATTTATATACTAGAGCATAATATTGTGAAAAACTATTTTACATAATCATATAAGAAGTATGCAGATGAAAATATTGGGATCCGGGACTTTTAAGAGGTGATTAAATACATCAGGTTTAGAGATTTTTATTCGAATAAAATAAAACCGAATTTCATAGAATTTATTTCATTAATAAGAACACATTCTAAAAGTTGACTAGTATATCAAGCTAAATGAGGTTTGCACCAACAACCCTGCTTTCTTAAGGATTATAAAAAAGTTTTTAAATGCTAATGGATATGCAGTAGATTTCAAGGGAGCAAATGCTTTACATTTTTGTTCGTTGTTTTAAAATGTCAGCTTAGTCTCATCGAAGTTAAATTTATATACTAGTATGTAATATTGTGAATAACATTTTACATGATCATCTAAGGAATATATAGATTAATATATTGTGATTTTTAAAAAATTCGACATTTTTAAAAGTTGACTAAATACACCAGTTTTAGAGATTTTTATTCGAATAGAATTAAATTGAATTTTATAGAATGTATTTCATTAATAAAACCACATTCTAAAAGTTGACTAGTATATCAGACTAAATGAGGTTCACACCAACAACCTTGCTTTCCTATAGGACCGTTGGAAGTATGCTTCCCACCAAATTTATCAATCTTTGTATGAAATTATGTAGGTTGGCTTAAGTTCTGACACATTTTTTTAGTAAGTCAGAAACTTAGATGTTTCAGTTCTTTATCTCAGACAAAATGATGTGTCTTGATTTGTTACTTAATTATTAATTAACCAAATTAATTAATTAATCAAATTAAATTTATCTAATAAGCTAAATGAATCCCTTTTCTTGTTCTAATTTCAAGCCTAAAAATATTTTAACATAATATAACTAGAAATAAAGGGCCCTTTAAAGGGTTAAGGATTATAAAGAAGTTTTGAAAAATTTATGGAAATACATTGGCTTTAAAAAAGCAAATGTTTTACATTTTTGTCGATATGATTCGAATTTAATGAATGAAACCACATATTTTTCTACAATAGTAAAAGAATTTTCAATCAAATTAAAATCATTGAATTTCTTGATTTTATCCTCATCATTTTTTGCATAACAAAAAGAACAATTGGCAACTAATAAGAAACTTTCAAGCATTGAAATCAATGAGAGAAAAATTCCAAAGACAAGCAGTTACAAAAGTATTTTTATATCGGAATCAAATCTGTGCGCTTCTTCTCTTTTCTTTTCTTTTAAGTTTCGGAAAAATCTTTGACGCAGAATCCAGATCAATAAATTCTAACAGTCCAAAATCGCCTTAAAAACTAAAAGTTTCTTTAAGCTGTTTTCCTATTCTGTGACATATCGAAACCTCTTCCCGATGAAAAAGTAATTGCTTTTTAATTTAATCTTCTCTCCAGTGAACGGATAATTAAGAAAAAAACAGTTGAGAGAATGCAAGAAATTTCTCAAATTCTCATTAACGAGCAGACGTCGCCCAACTAAAGTATTCTGCCGTTTTGATTGTTTTGAAGCACTTCCATGGAATTCTTCAAGAACTGCGTTGCCATAGTAACTTCGAAATTTGATTCACTCAGAACTTCATCGAATTAAAGCATCTTGCGTCGTTAATATCTGGTTTTGCAGTTTAGGAACACATTCGTATTAACTATCTGATTAAAAGAACTGTAGGATTAGTTTTGAAACTAAACACTTTTGGCTTTTTTTTTTCATGCAATTGTTTTCTTAAGAAAGAATATGATCGTGTCGCTTAGAAGATGATAGTTTTATCATTTTTCTTATTATTCCATTTTCTAGTTTTGGATGAAATTACAGGGTTGTTTAAAATGAATAAGCAGATTTATAAAATTTATTTCTAATTAACGACAATAATTAGAGATACATACAATAAATACATCATTGGATAGGAGAAGGATCAAAGTTTTATTTTTTTTATATTTTGACTTTTCTAGTAAAAGTAGTGTTTGTTTATGAGAAAAAGTAATTTACGATTACGATTACGATTTATTTACGAAAAAAAGTAATTTACGATTACGATTACGATTTATTTACGAGAAAAAGTAATGTTTCATGCGAAATATGGAAATAGTGAAGCCACTGTTGTTTTCAAGAGTGCATTTCGGTGCAAGTTCAACCAAGAGCCTCGTTGTTTTAGCCTGTTTACAATTGGGCAGTTCGTTAAAAAGGGATCCGGATACTACTTACTGTTCCTAATCTACAAAAGTTAAATTCAAGGGAGTTACATCATTAAACATAAAAGATTATCCTCTTTAAAAATATATAAACGGCATTTTTATAAGGGGTTATCTGCATATTTATTTATATTTACAGTCTCTTCAAATTTTCTAATTGTAATTCCCAATGTTTCGTCTTTTAAATGGTTCTGGATAATGGGAAAATCTTCTGATATAAAATTTTAAACAAATCGGTTCAAACTAACAGGTGAATTTTAAGAAAACTGATTTAGGGGTTGTTTCAATGAATACTAAAGTAGCAAATATGTCACTCTACTAATACTTACCGTCATTAAAGTTTTCCTTTCAATTGTTGGTAACATAAATGTGCTGTAAGACATATTAAGGGTGTTTTAAAGTTCACCGTTAAGAACGATGAAATATAACTAAATAAGAATTTGAAATTTATTATTTTATTTGTATATTTAACACAAATATGTTATTGGGATTAGTTACCCTTCCTAATCCCAGATGGCGTTGTCTTGAAAGTTATGCAGAAAAGATTTCTTGCTTTGCTTGGCAGTCAAGAAAGAGTCGACGTTCATGTGAGTGTGAGCGATTAGTAGTTCTCGAGTAAAAGGAGAGTAAATTTATTTTAACGATCACATTGAAACCCAGCGAGTTTCTAGTGAAATTAGTAGTGTATGAAGAAAATAATTTTTATTGTCTTTAAGAAATATTCTTGACCATGATATTGAATAGCTTATCTGAAATTGCATAAAAATAAGGTGTGGCTCGATATGAATACATGGATGACTAGTCAAGAAAACTGTTTCCTGATTTGCGTAGAATCTTCTATTTTTTGCAAACAGGAGCACAGGGTATATGTTCATGAACAGCGCAGAAATACTTCATTAAAGAAATGTCCCCTATATTCGACATATGTAAATAAAAGTAAAATATAAAATACTTAAACAGTATTCTAAAGGCATATTGTTTAATACAATCAAAAATTCTGAAGGAATTAAATAATTAATATTATTAAGACAAACTTAAATCAAGAATTTTTGGAATAATGATAAAGGATGTATGCTTATTTTTTGAACCATCCCTTAATAATAATTCTATTGATGGGTGCGTTCAATTTTTCACCAAACAATATTTTAAGTTATATTTAGAATTTCTTTTACATTTATTATTTTTTTATTAAAAAGAATATTAAATAAGAACAACTAATTCATCAAAATATTTTAAGCAATTTTTTTCATTTTTTAAATTTTTTTATCAAAGTGTAGTAGCGGTGAATCATACACATATAATGAATCATTCATACGTTTATTTAATACTATATAAAAGTATACTTAATGCAGAATTCGGATCTTTTTTACCTTATTTTCAAACCTTACCTTATTTATTACTAGCCGCCTTTGGCGACCAGCCCGTTCGCCAATCTTAATGTTCGTTTAAATATTTATAACTAAATAGGTTGAACCGGAGTTTAACCCCCTTCTTCGCCAAGTTGCGATAACGCACCAAAGCTGGCTATCTTTATTATGCACTATAATTGAACATCTGTTTCTTTGCTTTTGAACATTTCGCAAGGCCGTTGTTTGCGATTTTTAAAAATTTCGCCAAGCAGGGGATAAAACTCCGGTCGTACCATTAATAATTTTACGCAATTCCAACTTTAATAGATTCTTCAGCAAAATATTTTAAAACTTCAAATTTTGATAGTCATATAATTCACTCATAATATTATAAAGGCCTTCAGTTATAGCGTGATATGTATCTCTCTCATTTTCTGTTACCCCTCGTAGAAATTATGCTTTAAATTAAAGTGTAAATGATTAATCTGCAATTAATATAATAATATTTTTTACTGAAACAAAGCATATTTTTTTAATAATATGATTACTGATAATTGAGTCACTGAGCGTTTAAACTTTATGGTCACTAAAGAATATCTTTCTTAATTTATGTAATATCTCAAGAATTTGTCAACAAAAATTTCTCAGATTCATCATGAACAGATCGATTCATTAACAATGTTTCATTTTAAATGCATCAAACACTAAGAAAGTAAAATGAATCGTTTAAAATAATCGATCGAAAACAGGTTTAAAAAAACTACTTAAAAAACGATGTACTTAAAACTATAAGCATACACAAAAAATATATAACTAACATAAATACAATTTACTTACAAAAGCATACAACTAACCTAAAAGTAATTTAAATCGTCCGTTGATAATAGTTGCCATGCCAACAATCAGAACACAGTGCGCATGCGTGAATTTTCTTCGCCTTTTACGGTAACGCAAATGCGTGAATTTTTCTACGCCAGTTGGGGTAACGCTATGCAGATTATACATTTTTAATTTCCTTTATACTGTGTTATTTTAATTCAAAAGTACTTCAGAATGAATCTGAAACATGGATTAATTAACAATGTTTAATTTTAAATGCATAAAACATTAAGAAATTAAATAGAATCGTTTGAATTAATCCGTCGAAAAATGTTAACCCTAGCCTCATTACTGTTGGGAGAAAAAAACAACTGATGCCTTGCTTATTTGGCGGTGGGGAAAATGGAAGGTTTTTTTGGCGGAAAAGTTGGCGGTGGGGAAAATGGAAGATTTTTTTGGCGGGAAAGTTAGTTTTTAATTAATAATTAAAATTCTAATTAAAATTTCAAAAAAAGGGACCCCAGGTGCACATTCCCGACCTCTAAGGTATACATGTACCAAATTTGATAGCTGTATGTCAAATGACCTGACCTGTAGAGCGCCAACACACACACACACACATTGAGCTTTATTATAAGTACTAGCCGCCTTTAGCGACCAGCCGGTTCGCCAATCTTAATGTTCGTTAAAATTTTAATAATTAAATATTTTATGCAATTCCAACTTTAATAGATTCTTCAGCAAAATATTTTAAAACTTCAAATTTTGATAGTCATATAATTCACTCATAATATTATAAAGGCTTTCAGTCATAACGTGATATGTATCTCTCTAATTTTCTGTTACCCCTCGTAGAATTTATGCTTTAAATTAAAGTGTAAAGGATTAATCTGCAATTAATATAATAATATTTTTTACTGAAACAAAGCATTTTTTTAATAATATGATTACTGATAATAGAGTCACTGAGCGTTTAAACTTTATGGGCACTAAAGAATATCGTTCTTAATTTATGTAATATCTCAAGAATTTGTCAACAAAATTTTCTCAGATTCATCATGAAAGGATCGATTCATTAACAATGTTTCATTTTAAATGCATCAAACACTAAGAAAATAAAATGAATCGTTTAAAATAATCGATCGAAAACAGGTTTAAAAAAACTACTTAAAAAACGATGTACTTAAAACTATAAGCATATACAAAAAATATATAACTAACATAAATACAATTTACTTACAAAAGCATACAACTAACCTAAAAGTAATTTAAATCGTCCGTTGATAATAGTTGCCATGCCAACAATCAGAACACAGTGCGCATGCGTGAATTTTCTTCGCCTTTTACGGTAACGCAAATGCGTGAATTTTTCTACGCCAGTTGGGGTAACGCTATGCAGATTATACATTTTTAATTTCCTTTATACTGTGTTATTTTAATTCAAAAGTACTTCAGAATGAATCTGAAACATGGATTAATTAACAATGTTTAATTTTAAATGCATAAAACATTAAGAAAATAAACAGAATCGTTTGAAATAATCCGCCGAAAAATCTTAACCCTAGCCTCATTACTGTTGGGAGAAAAAAACAACTGATGCCTTGCTTATTTGGCGGTGGGGAAAATGGAAGGTTTTTTTGGCGGAAAAGTTGGCGGTGGGGAAAATGGAAGATTTTTTTTGGCGGGAAAGTTAGTTTTTAATTAATAATTAAAATTCTAATTAAAATTTCAAAAAAAGGGACCCCAGGTGCACATTCCCGACCTTTAAGGTATACATGTACCAAATTTGGTAGCTGTATGTCAAATGACCTGGCCTGTAGAGCGCCAACACACACACACACATTGAGCTTTATTATAAGTATAGATATAGATTTACCCTTATAATCAAAGATCTCAGATATCATTTTTACGACTCTAATTTAGTCTCATTTGTCATGAACAAAACTTTGCTTGAAATATAAGTAGAGTGGAATCCTTTGTATGTATTGACTTTTCCTCGCCTTTACATTATTTCAACCAGCGGAATTGGCCTCCCTAAAATGTTCTCCATACTCTCTAATAAAGGTGAATTGTGGTTTTTCCACAAATAGAAACCAAAAATTGACACAGAACTACAATTGACATTGTGTTTCTGAGTTATTGAATTCACATGTTTATGAAAATACAGACCGACAGACATTCAAACCCTCAATGGATTTGGCTCAAAATTTGATAGGTGTCTATACTATAGATGTTAAACATGTGAAATGAATTTTATTCCTATAGCTCTTTTAGTTTTGTTTACTTATATTCGAACAGCTGGACAGACAGACTTCCTTTGAACAGATTTTACAGAAAATTTGATAGAAATCTGCAAATTTCGTGTAAAGATCTCATACCGAATTTCAACCATCTAGTTTTTGAGTTATCAATGTAATAGACAGACAGACATTTTTTTAAAAATGTGTGTTTCGAACTCAGCTAGGCCTGAAAACGTGAAGATTTGTTCGAATTTTTTGACGATCACTATACTTTCCTTATATTAAATATACTGGAAATTAAAAATTAAGAAACGAAAGCAATTTTTTTTATTTATTTGCAAACTTATTTATAAGCCTTTTCACATTCATACACCCCACCGACTAGCTCTGCAAGGTCAAAATTCACAAAATACCCATAGGAAAGTGAATAGATTTGGTTCAAAATTTGATAGAATTCTGTCATTTAGTTGTACATGTGTGTACCAAATGATGGATTTCGTACTAAACATGTTAAAAATTTACGAATTTAGTAATAAATTCACAAACAAAATGTAAGCAGTTTAGACTCAAAACATTTTTGAATTCTTGTGTTTACAGATTAACAGACAGACAGACACAACGCCAAAAATGTATTATAGACACATAATTCAGAGATAAAACGCTGAGATACGTCAAAGTCTCGATTTCAAAATTTTTGACGTTTGCAATCTCTCTCTATATTTCATAATGCGAGAAAGTAAAAAGGGTGGTAATTTATACATGCATTAGACAAACTGTTTCATATAAAACGAATTATTAGCCATCGTAATAATAGGAAATTACGGCAAAACAAATCAGTTTGCTATAATTAAAGATGTTTTTTTCTTCTCAATAAGAATTTTTTATTTATTATAAGCTGTAATCAATAAAATGACACATAAAAAGAAAATCTTATATCAGGTACTTAAATGAAAAGAACAGACAGACAGAGATAAACAACGTTAAAAATGTCTTATAGACACATAATTCAGAGGTAAAACGCCGAGATACGTCAAAATCTCCATTTCAAAATTTTTGAAGATTACAATGCTCTCTCTATATTTCATAATACGAGAAAGTAAAAAGGGTGGTAATTTATGCATGCATTAGAACAAACTGTTTCATTTTTTTTTGTCGTGTGACTATTTAAGCCAATTTTTGAGCAGTAGCTTCTGAGGGTAAAGACCCTTGAGCACCCGAGGGCAGAAGTCTGACTTCTAGCTCAAACCAAGATAGCACACACACACTCGCTTGCACAACCTCTTTTTACAGGGGGGCTCATTCCCGCACCTCACAGAGAGAACACAAGCAAGAGAACAACCATGCCCGAACCAGGACTCGAACCCGGGACGCCTAGATCACGGGGAAGACGCGCTAACCCTAGGCCACAAAACGAATTATTAAACATCGTAATAATAGGAAATTACGGCAAAGCAAATCAGTTTGCTGTACTGAAAGATGTTTTTTTCCTTCCCAATGAGAATTTTTTATTTATTGTAAGCTGTAATCAATAAAATGACACATAAAAAGAAAATCTTATAGCAGGTACTTAAATGGAAAGAAGACACTGGCAAAGCTTTGTATTGTAGTATTAATTTCAAAATATCATTACTGCTATCGACCTTTTTTTTATTACATATTCATTTATAACCTGTTTGAGAAAAAATGCGCTTTTTACGCTAGACATAAAAAATAATGACACACTTGACATTTCCATCAGAAATACAAAAACAGAAGATATTTCACTCACGCAAATATTAACGCTTTATACATATTTTCTCTATTTTAAACGAGTAAAAAGAAAAACGCTTTTATTTTAAACAAACTCTCCAGTCGCATGCTACCTAAGGAACAAAAAGAAATTCCAAAGCTAAGCCTTGTTACTTTTGCAGAACATCAGCCAGAAAGAGAAAAAAGAACATTCTTAATCGAGTGACACTTACTTCACTTCATTTCTTTTTCGCAACTGTTTTCTGTTTGACTTGGTGAGCAAACAGCAAACGAGGCGCATGTGGCTTAAAGGCAGCTCGCACTGAAAATTACTCGCAGCCTTTTTCAATTCGTTACTCCAAACAGCCACGGGAGACATATTTGATGTTGTTTAACTTGAGCATTTCTTTCGCTTTGCTTATTACCTTGTTAATTATAGAAAGTGTATTTCAGCAGTTCTGACAGTAGTTGATAAAAACGGATGAAAATCTCTGAGGACCTGCGAGTTTAGTTCTTAGAAGATAGTGGGTTTTTTTTTCTCTCTCTCGCAGAGAATATAAGGCAGTCTTTTTATTTTATAGAAAATATTTATTGAGTTGATTTTTTTTTGTTCTTCTCCTCTTTCAAATAACAAAGAATGAATTGATGTAGTTTCTCAGGAAGTGTTATATTTGTTTAATTTCGAATACGGCTGATGATTTTTTTTCGCAGCTGAAACTGTTTCAATTACTTCCATGTGAAATGTCTTTTAATATATTTCAGCTGAAGTAATAAAAGGAGCAACTTTATTTTATTCTTTACATCCGATATTTATAGGTCTGTAAGTTGTTTAAATTATATGTGTTTAATTCTTGCATCGGGAAAGATAAAAGTTTCGATGACGCTGTGTTTGAATTAATAAACATTCACATTTCATTTATTATTCCAAAAGTTACAAGAAATTGAAGATTTAAATTAGAATTCTAACTAATAGATTCTGTCTTTTCTTTTATAAAATATGTTTTATTCTATCGTTAAATATTTAATTCAGTAAAACAATGTGGCTGCATGTTTTTCATAAGGATATATGTGAAATGCAATTGAATAATTGTGCTATCGTATCTACAGACGATAATTGGGCATGAAATTATATTTTTTACTTTAAAATGTTTATTTTCTTGTAAAGCCAAATACATTTTTTCTATAAAAATCGTTCAAACCCAAAGGTGCTTCTGTTTGTATAAAAATTAGAATTCTCTTCAGAGATAGATAATCGATTAGTCAAAATAGGCAATTGCCTAGGACCGTTGTACTGAGGGGATCACAGAAGACGATTGAAATCAATGATATTAGTCTCCATAAAACTTGAACGTTTACACTTGTATAAAAGGGTTATCCCATAGAATGACTAGCATGGCATTGCTGTACAATAGTCACCAAATATTATCCTTTAGCGTTAATTTAGCATTTTATTAAATCTATCGTGCCATCCTTGGAGATATTTTTGGCGATTTATCCCTTGCGTGTGGTTCACAGTATCCAAATATCGAATTTTCATTTTCGACGCGTTTTTTTCCTACCGATTGAAGCAAAAATTTGACACAAAACTGTACTTGCAATCATAAATTTCTATACCGAATTTGATATATTTAAGCCATTGCGTTTTTAAATAACTGTGTTTACATGTTTCTGAAAATACAGACCAATTAGACGGTAAATTCCTAGTCGGATTTGGCTCCAACTTTGATACGTGTCTAAGCTATAGACATTAAATCTGTGTACCAAATTCTATTTATCTAGCTCTCTTCGTTTTCTATTTATCATGTTAACTTATATTTGAACAGCAGATATAGAAAGCATCTGAATGGAATTTGCTAAAATTTTGATAGAAATTTAAGCATTTGGTATAAAGACAACATAGAAAACTTCATCGATATGGCACAAAACGTTTTTAAGTTATCTTTGTCACAGACAGAGCAGACGAATATTTTCCAGAAAGTATTTTTCGAACTCAAGACATGTAAAAATTAAAGATTCGCCAAAATCTCGAGTTGAAATTTTTTGATATTTACAATACTTTCTCTATACTACATATAAGAGAGAGTAAAATTGTATTATCCGAGTTGTCAAATATATAAATTTCTAAGAAATACATATTTATGAATTGTAAAATATTATGATTAAAATGTGGATTGATATTGAATTATTAAAGGCATTATTAATTAAAGTGAAGAATAATTGATTTATTCGTAACGCAATATTAATTATTCATTTAACTGAATAAATTAGATATTCATTTGATTGGTTCTGTAAAATAATTTTAAATCTTGGATTTACTTAAAGTTTATTACTTCTTTACAGTCATAATAAATCAATTAGATACATATATTAATTAGATGCAACTTTTATAAGTATAAAAATTATTTATAGTTGTTGTTAATACCTCAAGAATTTTAATGAATTTTTTCATTACAGATATATAGTAAAAATTAAATAAATAAATAAATATTTTAATTATTTTCATGAAGTTTATAAAATAAAAAGAAAAATAACTAAAATAAATCATTAGCATGTTAATTAAGTCAAAATGTGCCGCTAACTTACCCCTTATTAAAAATGTACTCTCATAACGTGCTTAAAGCAGCAAAATTCTTAAATTCGCAAATGTCGGTCTTGAGGTAAAATAGTCTCAATCTAGCTTTTTAAAAGTTGTAAATCTCTATTTATTCAATATATTGTGAATATCAAAGAATTTAAACTACTTCAATAAAATCAATTATCTATTTATCATTTCTTCTGTAATATCATTAAAGAACTTTTTATAAATATATTAATATTCCAAAGTTGGATCGATATAGAAGAGGATTAAAAGGTGAGGCAAAACGTTTGGGAAGAATAAGTACACAGAAAAAAATCATTTTCACAATCGAACAAGGGAACATGAAAGCAAAGGAAAACCTCTACCGGAAGCTGATGGTGGTGAAATGAGTAAACGAAATAATGAATCCGTAAAAGTCCGATACATGTTAAAAGTCGATATTCTGAAATGAATGATAATATTCTCTTAATTGTTTGTTGTGTGCGTCCTACGTATTTGCTAAATATCATTATTTCTCACTTACGCCGGCAAACATTGACATATTAGAGCGCACTAATGATAAATGTTGGATAAAAACATTTTATTACCTTAAACCAAATCTATGACTTTTTCTGCCAATCCTTATAATTAAAATATATTACAATTGTTACAAATCTGTAATTTTGCTACCCAGGAATAGTGTCATCGCGGGAAAAAAGTTGTAAGATCTGTCCTGTGCATGCTGAACGGGTGCTGCGTCAATGACCTTAGAGCTTGGCGACAAACTTGGCGAGCGTTTGGCGGCTTAGCGATGAATTTGGCGACTTTGGTGACAAAATGGATCATACTGGAAAGTTCGAGAAGTTTCACGATCTATCCAGTAGGAACCAAGATACACTCTGGTACTCTCTGATTGGTCTGAATATTCTAGCCCCGCCTCCCGGAACTATAAAAGTCGGGCTCTCTGAATCGTCAGAAGTAAGTATCATGGCAATATACTAAAAGCAAAGAAGCTCTTATCAGCCACATCAATAAGGGGATAGTCCTACTCCAAGGACGGGTGCCCCGATAAACCCATCATCGAGATCGAGATCGTCGGAAGTATCGTCAGAAGTGGTGTGTGAGAGGAGTCGGAGTCGCCGACACGTAGAGAAACTGGAGGATTAGACAGCAAGAAAGCTGCTGAACTAGCAATTAAATGTGCTGCGTCATTACAATTTATTGGCGGTATTTGTAGCAGAAAAAATTTTGTAACACTATTTTTATCAAGACAGGGAAAGATGTAAGTAATACGAGACTCGTATATAGTCTGTTGAACCTGATACAAACAGTACATACTACATAAGAAAAATAAAATAACACCAATAACAAACGTTTTCGAAATTAAGTTATTATTGCTATACAACTATACAATCTTATTTATTGCGATAATTTAGACTGTTATATTTGCCTCTCGGGCTGTATCTTCTCATCTTTTCGTTTGTTCCAACGGTTTGTTCCGGATTTCACTGACTTGTTTAGTACGTGTCGACATTCACTGACATTTTCTAATTTTGGTCTACTACAATAGCAGACACATCAGATAAAATAAATAAATCGAGATTAATGGAATACGAATATACATTCACATGAGAGAATAGAATAAATAGCAACAGGCGAAGTGTGTACATTAAAAAAGTATAAACAATTATGTTACGTATTTCATAAGTTTATTGTTGATACTGATGCATGCTTGTCATGTTGCTTTACGAGTTTTAATGGTGTTATAATCATGCGATTGTAAGTTTTTTTCCCATTAAATCACATTAAATCACTATTATATTCACTGGCAAATTCCCTCCGGCAGCTTCGCCTCTTTGCATTTACGATTCCATGTTCCTGTTGAAGAATTAAATTGTCTCTGTATATGTTGCTTACCTTTAAAATTTCTCTCATTATTTTAGGATCACTATGTATTTCTATTGATAATTCATCACGAATACGTGGATGAAGATTCGCCATATAAGTAAGTGAGTTATCGCTTCTGATGAAAGTATAATAATGTTTTGGGTTTAGTTGCCTATAATATGATGGTACGCATCTATTCTGAGACGGATTGGGCAGTGATCGTTGACAGCCTTTAGGATTCCACCCTCAGTTCCGGTTGCGCCCTATTTAGGTATCTCGGGTCTCGTTAAGTGATCATCATCTGCCACATATCTACTGGAAGGAATAAATTGTCTCAACTTTTGTTGATTATTTTTTTTAAATTTCTCATGATTTAGATTATTTCTGTACATTTGTTGATAATAATTCCTCATTTGATGGCAGATTCTTGCATCTTGATTGCAGATTCGTCAGGTAAGTAAACGGATTGTAGATTCTAATGAGGGTATAGAAATGCTCCGCGTTTGAATTGCCTGCAGTCTGATGATGATAGATATTTTCTCTGAGACTGATTTGACTCTCACTGGTGACAGCCTTAAACATTCCACCCTCATTTTTGTGAAGTGATCTCGAATACAGAAATAGGGGAGGGGTAGTTAATGTGTTGCAAGTCTGATGATAACAAAGAATAAAATAATAAAATAATTTTACATGCATCAAATAAATGCTTTAATATGCCACATAAATGTTAAGTAATCAATCATTAATTTTCCTCAACAGAACGCAATACCGTCGCGTGCATTTATATGAACAGTGGATCAAACAATATTTTTGATGAATAAATAATAGCACAAATAATATATTTCCAAAACAGTAATGCCTTTCTTATTTATTTGGAGAAGAAGAGTAAATTTCCCCTTCAAATGATTAAATAATTCTAGAACGATTACAAAGAATTAGGAAACGTGATTTTCTGCCATTTTGGGTTTCTTGAAAAGCATGGAATTCCGCTCCAATAAATACGAGGCACCGTTTCATTGATAAGGAAATTTGCATTTTTCTAATTAAATGACAAAAGGGAATCCACGTATATTCTGTATTTTAGATTCTGAAAGTAAGCCGTTGAAAAATCGGTTACAGTGAAAGAGCGCCATTTTGTTTCGTGCAATTAATCAAAAGAATCATTCTTCTTTAGTAAAACTCACTTTTCTTTTCCAGTTGCAGTGATGGCAAAAAGGAAAGTTTTTTGCATGAAAAGCTTATCTAGAATTCTAAATTGGATTTAGATTTCAAAGGGCAAATCGGGAAAAGAAGAGTGAACTATAGGACCAATTTATTCAAATGCCTTTTCTTAATTTGCTTGATAAAGCTAAGGTTGTTGTAATTGCTTCTTAATGCTGATGTTTTTGGCTTAAAAATGAATGAGTTCTACTGCTGAGAACGCTTTACATGTTTATTTTTTTTTAAAAAAACATCTAATGTTCCTTTTTTGGAATACTAGCTAGATCAAATTTAAATCTTTTAAATAAATTTTCACTGCCATTTTTAAGAAAGCAGAATATTGGCTTGATTTGCTTTTATTTACTTTAAATTTCATTCCTTGAATATTTTTAATGTTATGAAATAATTTGCAAATGCCACAGATAGTTTTATTTAATTTTTACTGCAGAAATGTTTACTAATCACTAATGATAAAAAGCTGCTACTAAATGTCAACATTAAGATTTTAAAGAAAAATAGCCATATAATAAGTGCAATTATTTCTTGATAATTTAAGAATAATTTAAAAAATTAATGGCATTGTAAAATTTAAAAACAATATTTATTATCTGATATGAAAATGCTAGGTATTTTTAAGATGTTGATATAAAGGTAACCTCAGGTTTAAAAATAATTATTCATTTTAATTTTAATTCAATAAGATTTTATTGGTTTAATTTCAATAATAACAATCCCCTTACTTATTTTTAGGCGTACTCCTTTTATTATTTTATATTGAGGAAGTTCAAAGTCTGGGATCTAAAGCATAATAGAATTCAAAATTCAAAAAATCCCATCATTCTTCAAACTTATATAAATATTTTTATTTGGCGTTTCTTTGAGCGTTTCATTATTCATTAAATATATACCTGGATTTTTATGATAAACTATTTTATATATTCTGCTTTGATCGATATTTAAACTCCTTTTGTATACAATATTTTCAACGTAGAAACTACTTCTGGATAGAATATACTTCTACTTTTAATTAAAATTTAGAATATCATAATATACAAAGTCTTTTTACCGTCTAAAATCTTCATCTTCTACTTTTAATTAAAATTTAGAATATTATGATATACAAAGTCTTTTTACCGTCTAAAATCTTCATCGTCTACTTTTAATTAAAATTTAGAATATCATTTGAACCAGACGATTTTTAAAAACCACCAATCACTAATTTCCTCTGTAAATTATTTATACTTTCTATATTAGTATACAGCAAATTTTGCTCACATATGCTAAAATATAGAAAAGGTTGTCTTTGTCTGAGGGATTGACTTAAACTTAATTTTAAGCTCAGCTAAATCAAATTAGTACTTTAAGGAAAGAATAAATATGTATTAAAATCAGAGAGAAATTTTATTTAAAAAATTATGCTAGAGAAGCTCAAATGTAAAAATGATTTTATTAATTTCTCGTAATTAAATATTTTATTATTTTTTGTACTTTGAAAGTACAACAGTATCCTTTTTCAGGTCTTATATACAATAATTGAGCAAAATTCAGTTAAATTCTGCCTAGTTGTTTAAACGAATATATGTAGTATGCATCTATATATACACATATGTAGCCAAAGTGATAATTTATATTAACCCTTTGAATAACAGAATATATAATTATACTTATTCATTCTTTTAAACATAAAATAACATGACTATCTTTGAAGATATAAAATTAGCTTTTGGCCCACAATTAGAAAGGACACTATGGGTATAACTGTTAAAAACTGCAATAATTTTTAAAATATATTTTATATTATAACGTATGTAATAATAATATAGTTTATACAATAATTATTTGAAGAAATTAAAATAATATATATTTTGCATTATAAGTCTAGTGATTATGAAATATACTATAAATTATAATTAATTTTAAATGTAATAACAAACAACTCAAAATATAACTACAAGCATGTTAAATTTCTAGAGATTCCTAAAAATTAGGGTGACAAAGACACCCAAATTGCTTACATTGCCTCAACTTAAAATTAGAGTTTTATATGGAAAACTGTAACAAATCCTGTCAACTGCACAACTGATATAAAAAAAGAATTATTTATTTTAGAAAAATTAAATATCGTATTCTTCTGATATGTCTTGCGAATATGTCTTGATATACTTCGTAATCCGAAAGTATATCTTAGAATTGTTCTTCAACTGCATATCTACTTTATTCATACTCCTTCTTATGTACAGCCGTCCAACCCACCACCACTGAAAGAATGTTTATTGTGGTAGCAGCATCGAGTCGTGTGTGGATTAGCCAGTCGTGTAGTAGTGAGTCGATATTTGGATACAACTAAAGTGAAGAGATAGTGATGAATTGCAGGTGTTTGGAGAGACCGTATAGAGAAGCTACGTAGATCCCCTCCTTTTTCTGAATTCTGTCTGACTGCTTTGTGTGCTGTGGTTGTTATTTCTACCAATTAATACTTGTAAGCTACTGTTTGTTGTAGTATGCCGCTGTGTGTTGCTTGTGTTCGTCTCGGCTGTATATTTGTCGTCTTTGTATTAATGTCTTCGTGTTCAATAAACGTCGCTGTTTTCTACTAAGGCCTGCTGATTGTGTTTAATTCATCGATCAACAATTCGGAAAAAGAACCCAGAAGTAGAATTCCGTAACAATAATATTTTACAGCGTTACAAATATAAATATATATTAACATTAGACATTTAAACTTGTAAATTGTTGCATAAATCTGTTAAATTTATGGCTTTTTAAATTATTGAAAAGATAAATATATAAGCTGCAACACTGCTTGAACTCAGCTGAACAAATTATCTAAATTGACTTGCAATTTTAAACCAGGAATTTTTCACATCGTTTCTCTGATCGATTGCAAAAGTAGAAACATAAGAAAAGTATAATTCACTACGATAACCGTTCTGCCCAATTCATTTTTACCTTACCTCATTACTATCCATTCAAGTTATTAGTTCGATTTGGAGAACGTAATTATACTCCAACTGAAACTTTTTAAAAGAACAACATCGAGTATTCATCTAAACTCTGTCTAAGAACAAAAAACAGTTCTTACTGAAGTACTATTTCACTTCCTTTAGTTCAATATTCATCACTGCACAACATAGCTATTATTTATTTTTACTTTCCCTCTATTCTAAGACACTGTCAATCGCAACATGTAATAGAAATATTCAATTAACGCTCAACAAATTACGCTTTTAAATAAACACAGATTATAAAAGCTGAAAACGCCACACACTAGCACGAGTTCTGTCACCTGTCCATTTCCTAACTCCAGAAAACTGCGAAGCAATTAATCTTCGGGAGCCAGTAAGCACTAAATCAAAACTGCTCAGACGCGAGGAAGAAAAGAAAATAACCTGTCCAAACCAAACCAGGAGGGATAAGACGATGATAAAAAAAAGAAAGAAATTAGAAAAATCCTTTGCACACAAGGGAGGCGCAGTGTTGTGGCTAGCGACTGATAAAAGCCCAGGGCGTTCCGATCTAATCTCGTGGCATTGTCTCTCTCCTCTTTTTTTTTTCGGATTGGCGAGAAGAGGTGACGGTTGGCAGGAACGAAGCAATCATTCACGCAGGGGCTGATGCCAGTTAAATATTGGATATTTACCCAAAAGTTGTGCCTGGAGAGCTTTCAATACAGCAACCTTCACCCTCCGGTTTTCTTTTAAAAGCTCCCTTGACATACGACACTGGGGTTGTCGAAGATTTAAATTTAGGAAGCCCCGAAGCGTCGCTGTTTCATTCAGTGTGGGTTCACCTCGAATTTTCGAATTTCTTACATTATGGAATTTTTAGTTTGTTTCGGACTTTCGCCTTTGTGTCTGAAAAGAACAATTTTGGTGATGGGACTTTATTGATTATCCATGTCGAAGGAACAAAAGAAGGAACCGTTAGATTGTTCTTTTCTTCTTTGTTGGTGTCGTTTATTTTGCTTTTAGGTTAACTTTTGTAAACACAAATTTGTCCAAAATATAGAATAAAATATGACAATAAATTTATGTAATGAGAAATCTATGAATGAGAGATTATTTATTTGGAAGAAGATATATAAAAGATATTGAAATGTTAACGAGCCGACTGCCAATTTTCGGTTTTGTCCTTTGATGATCTGTGATCCTCTTGGTCTTGTCGGATGGATTTCTGTGCTGTGGGCCATCTTTTCTCGTTTAGTCTCAACTTGGATGGAGTTTTGTATCCAGCACCTTCATATTAACGATTATTTTAACTTCATATTAACGATTATTAACGTGATAGCTCCCTGAAAGTGACACCTCAGATATGAGTATGAAAAGCTTTCGATGTGGTGAATGGTTCTCGCCACTCGAGTAGGTACAAAAATGGTGGAGGTCAGCTACTTCTTACCAATGAAGGGGCATGCTTACCACGAGGAAGGTTGTACCGTGACCGGTGATGGCTCTTATTACTGAATCTTAATTCCCGCCAGTGCTGACGCGACTATCCGATCATTCAAATTTATCCTAATGCTTTTTATTAGGACAGACGGAGTAGTCTTGTGTGATTTTTGCGGCGAGTGTCTACCAGGAATAATATTGAGAACTTATTTTTGATAAAATGACGTCTCTTGATAAATGACGTTTATTTATTAAAATGACGTCCATTAGGACGTCATTTTAATTAAATAAATTCATTTAGATTGAACAGGATATTTTGAATAAAAATCAAAGTTGTTTCCAATTTTAAATGGTTATAGATTTATATGCAAGAGGAAATGCCGATGTCTATAACTTATTAACATGTCATTGCTTTGGGTAAATCACCGTGGCGTTTTCAAAAATATATCATCAAGACATAAATAATCAACCATCTTCAAGTTTTCAATGCATTTTTTGAAGGGAAATAATATACTTTATAAGTTTGTATGGTTAAACGTTGCATAGCTGCCGTCTACGGAATAAAATATGTACTAACTTCAAGAAAAAAAACTTCTACGAATTCAAAATTCTCGACAGCAACACTTCCTGTTTTAGCTAAATTTCAAAACTAGATTAAAATATTTTGCTAGCATAACAAAATACATCTTTTGGGGATTTTATCTTTTTTAATTTTGAAACAAAATGCTCATTTTGTAGTGACTGGCATTGGTACAAAGAGTCTCATCCAGATATTTTGTGAATGTATAGACGGTACGAATTCTGAATGTGTTCAACGAAATTCGTCCAAAAATGTAAGGAATGCTCACCACTGGTCATTCCAAGTTTAAAACTTTATTATTCTTCTAAGATACCTGTTTTAAGGAGATAAATTAACTAACAATAATTTGAATGTTTATCTAACAACAGATATTGCTGCAATCTCTCAGAAATTTTATTTCATTTCATTTCTGTAACACTTCCTAAAAAATTTTGAACAAATTTTTATTAATTAATTATAAAAATGTCCTCTTAAATTTCGTAACTCTTTTTAATATTATTGCTTAGTATAATTAATAAGATTTAAATTTTTTTTTAAATATTATTTTGAGATAAGAAGCAGAAATTAAAACTTCAATAGATTTGTTCCTATTGCGACGGTATATAAATGGCTACAGAATGATCGACGTCATCAGTATAGAGTTGAATGCCAGATGCATATTATTTCTTTTCAGTCAAATGTTTATAATTCATACAACCAGCAGGAGTATTCACTCCAAAACTTTCTCACAATTAATATATTATCCCGAGAACGCTTTGCAAAGCATTAGCGTACAATATTTAAGAAATATTAATAATTAAAGGGAATTTAGCATTTTTGCTGAATATATCGTGTCACCCTTGGCGAGTTATTTGGCGATTAATTTCTGGGTTTAATAATATCAGAAAATGGATTTGTGTTTCAGATTCGTTTTTCCCACCCGATTGAAACAAAAATTAAAGCCAAACTGTACTCGTACTAATAAAATCCTACGCCAAATTTGATATACTAAGTAATTCCGTTTTTGAGTTATCGTATTTAAATGTTTCTAAAAGTACAGACCGACAGACAAGCAGTTTCTTGTTGGATTTCGCATGAAATTCGATAGATGTATAGACCATAGATAATTCTTCGTACCAAATTTTATCCATCTAGCTCTCTTCGTTTTGTAGTTATCGTGTTATATTCGAACATCCAGAGAGACAGACTTCCTCTGAATGGATTCAGTTCATAATCTGAAAGGAATGTACAAATTTGATGTAAGGATCTTATACCAAATTTCATACATCTAGCTCAAAGCGTTTTTTAGCTATCTTTGTTTCAGAAAGGTGGACATTTTTCAAAAATGTGTTTTTTGTACTTAGGGAGGATTCGTCACAATTCGTGAATCTCGAGTTCGAATTTTTTGACGATTACTATATTTTTTCTATACTACGTATACAATAAGTAAAAAAGGGTTTCCTTTCTAACTTCTTCACCTAAAGGAAAGGTTCTAGAATTTTCTGTATTTTAATAATTTAGTTAACATTTTGGTTGCACAATTTTAAAAATAATTATAGAAATTCAAATAGGCTCTATATTTGTATCCTTACACAAGCGTGCTTATAAATGTCCGTAGCAGCTGTTTTCTGTCCTCGACATCTGGTTCTAACACATTGATAGATAGCATCGATACAGTGCTAGAATTCTAGTGAATCAACAGAAAGGGGGGGATAAAAAAAACTGTCCTTCACTTAATCCAATGTTTTCGTCACCATTAAATTCCGCACTGAAGGATGGATATTCTGTCTCCACTGATACTACTGATTTTATGCATACAATACGCTGTTAGAATAAACAATAACCATGGCAGTCAATCAGGCAATGTTCGATTGTATTCTAATGGAAAATTTGAATTACTATATATATATATATATATATATATATATATATATATATATATATATATATATATATATATATATATATATATATATATATATATATATATATATATATATATATATATATAACATAGATTTGTATCGATAATCCTTGGCTATTTTTAAGGTTTAATAAATTACTATAATAGTGAAATGCTAAAAAAATTCAAGAATCTTGTTCAAATTTGTTTTCTTTTTCTTTATCAAACTCTTATTTAAAATAATAGGCACTCCATTTCCAATCATTAGTTTAAAGTATTACAGCAACTATAAATGATTCTTTTATCTTCCATCGACAGCGTCTTCTGTGCTAACATGAAAAATCGAGTGTATTTTATAGACACGCTATTACAAAATATAAATTTTTAAGAGGTTAATTATTAAACAATATCATTGAGTTATAACTCCTTAAAGGTGATGTATTTTGGGTTTCTACCTGATAATACTTCTTTCATTTCTGCTTTTCTTTTTTCCAAAAATTTTTAGTCTTCATCTTGCTTTGTAAGCGAATAGGTATTTTTCGCTCAATAAATTCTTTCATTTTAGCAGTTTTGACAACTGCCGCGGTTTCGGAAGCGGATGGTTTCAGGTTCGAGACCCGATTCCACCGAAAAGCTGTCGTATAAGCGGGTCTGGCGCATATTAAATCCGTCGGGACCAAACGTCCCCTCACTGGTGTGGTTCGATAGTTTGGAAGGGGGTGCCAACTCAGGTGTCGTCCTCGTCATCTGACAGCGGTTCAAAATTACGAGGTCCGTCCCAAAATAGCCCTAGTGTTACTTTAAAACGAGAAGTTAATATAACTAAAGAAAATCAGTTTCCATAAGTATTTCCGTCTGGGAAACTTTTTTTTTGTCGAATGAATGATATAACTGTTGATTTCGGCTCCATTATTTTTTAAACAGTTTTTGTAAAAAGCAGCAAATAAAAGAAAATACCGCAAAACTTACGTCAACTGATGCGCGTATCTCTAAAATACAAATAACAAATTTGCAGAGATCTATTAAAGCCTCGAGTTCCAAACATTGTAAAACGTTGACTCACAGTTCGTCGAAATACGCTGCAAGAATAGCCTAAGTCATGTTTTCATACCACTCGGTCGGAAAAGGATAATTCTTCTCTAGTTTATCTCTCACAAAAGTGAGTCCCCGCTGGTTAATATTTCAGTGCTATTAAAAACCTTCTGTAACTTTTTTTTTTCATGAAAATATTTTAAAAATTTCAATTAGAATTTTAATTTTAACAATAGTCTTCACAATACATAATCTTATAATATAAAAATGAATTTTTGTTTGTTCGTACCTTATGCACTGACGTACCATTCATCCGATAGCGAAAAAACTTTGCCACTTATTGCTTGCACTTGCGCGAAGGTTATAGGTATAGTACAATTGTTATATCTAATATATAAAAATGAATGTTTGTTTGTTCGCATTTTATGCTCTGTCGTTCTATTCATCTGATGGTGATAAAACTCTACCAACTTATTGCTTTGAACCCATAAAATCCATGTTTTTCACATGGCTAGTTAAATTATCACTAATCGGACAGCCAAGAGATTTATTTATTTTTGCTGAAGATGGAAAAACAAAAACAAAAATTGTTTATCCTAAAGTATACTCAAATAATAAAGCAAAAAAAAAATTATTAAGAAATATTATTTATACTTCTCCTTAATATATCATTCATTTTCAATTAATTATTAATGATCGACAAGAAAATAAATATCATTCTTTCTATCATTCCTAATTAAACAAGACAATTATTTCAAATTTCAAATGATGTTTCTAAAATCATTTCTGTCGGCGTCCTGGCATAGGGGTAGCGCATCTTCCCCGTGATCTGGGTGTCCCAGGCTCGAATACCGGTTCGGGCATGGCTGTTCTTCATCTGTGTTCTATCTGTGAGGTGTGTGAATGTGCCATCTGTGAAATGGGGGTTGTGCATGCGAATGTGTGAGTTTTATCTTCATATGAGCTAGAAGTCAGATTTCTGCCCTCGGGTGCTCAGGGGTCTTTACCCTCAGAAGCTACTGCACCCCCTTTCCGTGGTAACGGGGACGCGACATCATCATCATCATCAAAATTATTTCTTCTGAGCGGGTAATGCGTCAGGTGCTATTGATGCTATAAAACAAAACAAAAATGTGGACATGTTTACTAATCAATTTATATCTTCTTTTTAAATTCAACAACCCAGTTATTGAAAAAAGTACCTGAATTTCAAATTCATTAAATTCTAAAACGGAAGTATCGATAATTTGGCTTTCACTTCTTTGATTTCTTCTGCGAAGATAAAAGCATGCGTAAGACAGGTATTCTCAAGACAAAGATATTCGAAATGGATAAGAACATGACATACTTAAAAAAAACAATTATGCCCCAGGTCCCTCGATGTGAAAGTTTCGACAACTCCAGTGTCGTATATCAAGTGAACTTTTAAAAGAAAACTGGAGGGTGAAGGTTGCTATATTGAAAGCCTCACGGGCACTTCTTCGCTGAATATCCGGTATTTAACGAGCAGGGGCCACAGCGTGAATGATTGTCCCATTCCAATGGACTTTCACCACTCCACCTCCTCCCTAATCGAAAAAAAGGGAGAGACAATGCCACAAGATTAGATTGAAAATGCCCTGGGCTTTTATCAGTCAGTGGCCACAATTCAGCCGCCGCCCCTGTATGTCACAGATTTTTTTTTTCTAATTTTTTTGCTTCGTTTTCTCCCAGGTTTGATCTGGACAGGTTATTTTCTTTCCTTCGTCTCGTCTCATCCGCTTTGATTTAGTGCTTACTGGCTTCCGAAGATTAATTGCTTTGCAGATTTTGTGTTAGGAATGGAAAAGTGACAGAATTCTTTTGTAGATCTTCTTTTTTTTTTCGACCCTGAAATTTGCCTCAATTAAAATATTTCGTACGTTATGTTTCATGCGTTAAATATCTTATATTTTAATTTTTGACTGTCTGATGTTTCAAGCATTTCATTTTAAATACAAAATATTCTAAATATTTTTAGAATATTTAAATAAAAAAAAATATTTAAAATAAATAATAAATAAATAAATATTAAACAATAAATAAATAAATATTAAACAATAAATAAATAAATATCAAACAATAAATAAAATATATTTAAAATTAAATAAAATAGATGTTTTACATTTTTATTATAAACTAGCCGCCTTTGGCGACCAGCCGGTTCGCCAATCTTAATGCAAGTAAAAATTTTAATAATGAAATATTTTATAGAACTCCCATTTTAATTGCTTCTTCATTAAAATATTTTAAAACTTCAAATTTTAATAATCATATAATTCCCTCATAATATTATAAAGGTCTTCAGCTATAACGTAATATGTATCTCTCTAATTTTCTATTACCTCCCGTAGAATTTATGCTTTAAATTAAAGTGGAAATGATTTAAGTGCAATAAATATAATAATTTTTTTTAACTGAAACGAAGCATTTTTTTTAAATATGAGTACTGAAAACAGAGTCGCTGAGTATTTAAACCTTATGGGCACTAAAGAATATTTTTCTTAATTTATACAATAAATCAAGAAGTTTTCAACAAAATTTTCATCATGATTCATCATGAGCAGATCGATTCATTAACAATGTTTTGTTTTAAATGCATCAAACACTAAGAAAATAAACAGAATCGTTTGAAATAATCTGTCGATAGACTTCAAAACCAAGTCCGTATCCGTTGTCAACAATCAGAACGTGCATGCGTGAATTTTCAACTCCAATTATGGTAACGCAAATGCGTGAATTTTCTACTCCAGTTAGGGTAACGCTATGCAGATTAGAAATTTTTAATTTCCTTTATTCTGTTTCATTTTAATTCAAAAGCACTTCAGAATGAATCTGAAAGATCGATTCATTAACAATGTTTAACTTTAAATTCATCAAACCTTAGGAAAATAAACAGAATCCTTTGAAATAATCGGCCGAAAATTTCATAAGCCTATCCTTTTTATCGTGGAAAAAAAACTGAAGCTTTACTCATTTGGCGGTGGGGAAATGAAAAGATTTTTTTGGCGGGAAAGTTAGTTTTTAATTAATAATTAAAATTTGCGCACACACACACACACATTGAGCTTTATATAAGTATAGATAATGCCAGACGCAAGAAACAGAAGACTACAAGAAATCCAACAAATAGGATCAACTATATACGCATTCTAATTTTTTAAGATAGTACACCCATGCCTGTAGCCATTATGGCTATTAAGTGAGCACCAAAACATCCCCTTTATTAAGGCAGGTGCATATAAAAAAATTACAGATTTTTTATTACACTTTTACAGAAGAAAAGTAAATCTTTAAATAACTGTATAGTTCATAGGAGCAAAACCAAGTTCCAGGTTATAAAAAGAAAAAAATCAATCTGTAATAGAGCAGTAAAAAATAGAACTGTCAACATTTTTTACACTGAAAAAAGCAACTATTGTCCCTGTGAATGTGTATGAGAGAGAAATAAAAATACTGACTGCCTTTTGGACATTATATAAATATAGGAAATTCAAGATCAAAACTTTAAATATATCGTAATGTATGAGAGTGCTCTTTTTACATTACCATCTAAATTTCAATGAAAAACTATCATAATTCATTCCATCTTAAGGTTTTCTTCACTTTGGCAAATGCTTTAAAATGCGTATTTCAATTTTATTATCCTTTTAGAATTACAAACATTTCTCCTGTTTATAATACGCTTCTACAAATCTTGTATGTTGGATATAAACTTCTTTCAAATCTATGTCTTTATCTATACATCTATATTCTATATGGACAAAATGGATAGACAATTATCAGATAGTAACCATCATACTACTTTGCTCCTGTGTGCTAAACATTGTTTAAATTCCTGTTTTTTATCCTAGCTTTTCCTTCATAGTTTTATTTTGGATATGTTTCTTCCTCAATTTCACCCTCTATGATATAGTTATCGGCTTCATAATGCACAGTCCAGTCATATTAATGTGACCTACTTTTGACCTCAACGTTAAATAACCAATCGCAGAAGTCACATCTTATCAGCAAATATAAAGTATGTTGTAGGCATTCGGAAAACATTTCAGTTCTTGAGTCGTGCAGAAATGCAGCGATTTATCCGACTTCCGAAAGGGCATGATCATTGGCTTTCGGATCAAGGTTGGTAAGCATTACCGAAACGGCTAATTTTGTAAACTGTTCGTGGACCGCCGTGGTAAAAGTATACAGTGCATGGCAAAATGCCACTATCCAAATTCAGCGACGTGCATTACAGGCCATAGATGACAGAGGTGAACGACGGCTGCACAGATGCGTTGGGGGGAATAGACGTGCAACCGTTGAGCAAGTGACCGCTCAGATGAACCAAGGGGCTACCAACAGTGTCTCCACATCGACGTTCAGCCTCCACAGCAAACGCCTGATTAATGCACCTATGCTGACTGCTGTTCATCGGCGACGAAGGCTGGAATTTGCACCCCAGTACCGCAACTGAACTACCATTGAGTAGAGGAAGGTGGCTATTTCTTCACGTTTTATGCTCCATCGGACAGATGAACGTTGGCGTATACGGCATGAAACATCTGAAAGCAAGCACCCTGCAACAATTGTCGGAAGGGTTCAAGCTGGAGGAGGGAACATTATGGTCTGGGGAGTGTTTTCGTGTTATTCTCTGGGTGCACTCATCATTGTGGAAGATATGATGGATCAACACAAATTGCGAACAATGTTCACCCCTACATGCGAATTGTTTTCCCTCAGGATGATAGTATCTACCAGCAGGACAATGCGGCGTGTCATAAAGCTCGCAGTGTACGTGCGTGGTTCGAAGAACACCAAGATGAGTTTACCCATCTCCCTTGGCCAATAATTTCCCCGGACTTGAACCCAATCGAAAATCTGTGGGAGCACCTCAATCAGATTGTTAGCACCATGGATCCTCACCCACGTAACCCAACGCAGCTGGTCACGGTACTAGAATTTGCATGTCTCAACATCCCAGTGAACCCTTCAGGAACCTAATTGACTCTCTTCCTACACGTCTCGCAGATGTCCGCTCTGCGAAAAGTTTTATTCTGGATTTTGACAGGTGGTCAAATTAATGTGACTGGACCATTTATTGCTAACTTTTTAGATTGTTATATTTATGATGTATGTAGATGAAAGAATTTAATAATAAAATAAGTTTACGTATAAAGTTTCGTCAGTTACATAAGTTTCGTCGGTTTTTAGAAATCAGAGTTTATTATAAGGCTTATTTAACTGCAGATAATGCAATCGAAATATTCAACTTTATCGTAACTTAAAAGGCGAGTCTCTAAGAAACTTTATTCATTGAGGATAAATAAATTATAAACTTCTTATTTTCCAAGAAAAGTAAATTTTGAATGTTAGGAAATTTTTGATCCAGAAAAGATTTTTACTTTTTTTTTTGTATGTATAAAATCTTATGAAATAGAATATAACAAAAGTAATTAAAACAGATTGACTTAGAAAAGAGGAATACTTTTATTTCATTATTCAGAATTTGAATGTAAATGAATTCATAATGTGAATTCCTTCACATTATGAATTATATCATATTATATGTGTTTGTTTGTGAAGGAATTCATAATATTTACAAAAAAAAATATTAAACAGAATTTCACCATGATTGATGCAAGAATATAAAATCCTATAAATAAAAGTTATTGTAAAATTTAACCACAAGTGAAAAGAATCGACATGAGAATTATTTTAAACGTTGTGTGTTCACCTAAAATATATTTTCACTAAGAAATATATTTTCACAACAAAAATTATGACAAATGATAATCAACTCATATTCTACACTTTTAAGACTAAACTCTTCCATGTGTGTGTGTGTGCGCGCGGGCTCTGTGAACACGGAGAAAATAGCATGGCTTTCATACAAAGAAAACACATCCACTTTTAGCAAGGCCTTAAACATCAGAAATTGAAACTTTATTTCAAATAAAAACAGACATAACTTGAAAACAAAAAAAATAATTTACATATTGACATCATTTTTTTTCATATTCGGAACAAGAAAAGTTGAAATGAAATCTTTTGGACGAAAGAGACAATCAACATTTCTCTCTACCGACACAAAAGTTTCAGTAGAGAGACGCAAACCAAACAAAAGAAATTGAGCCCTAGGCATCTTAAACTAAAGTTTTCGATAGCTTCAGCAATTTATGTCTTGAAAAGTTTTAAAAGAAGATTGCAAGAAGGAAGGCATTCTTTTGACAACCTTTTCGTGACAACTTTTAGGTTAATATTCTATATTTAAGTAGTATCGCTCCGGACATGAATTATCGCCAGTTCCTGACAGCCATCATCTCCCACACATAAACCAGTCAATGGAAAAAGGGTCAAGTAACAATGCCACAACATTATATTGAAACTTTTATCAGCCCTTTGTAGAAACAACTTTTACGAGAGTTTTCTAAATTTTTATCTTTACCTTTCTGTCTTGATTTTGTCTGGACAGGCTGTTTTCTTTTTCTCTTTAGGCCTGATTTAATTCTTTAGAACTGAAGTAGTACCAGCTGTGATTTAGTATTTATTGGCTGTTGAAAATTCATTGCTTTGTAGTTTCTGGAATTAAGGAGGAAGAATTAGGAAGAGTGGATTATAGAAAATATTTTAGTTATTTCTTTAGTTTTTGTAACTCGAATTAATTTAAAAATGTTGTTATTTTGATATTTAGGAATTCAAGATTCATAAGAATAAATTATTTTCTGATTAAATAAATTGTATAAGAAGATGATACGAAAGAATTGCTTTCAACTTGTAAGAAAAAGTTGATTATGTTATTACTGAATTATTAATATTATGTATTACATAATATTCTGTTCTGTAGAAAATTCGCTGAGAAAATCTTCCAGACCATTCTTTTATCTGATTTTAAGCAGCACGTATCGTAACTCATTTTAGCTTTTCAATTCTTCAGTATAACAATTGTTACATTAATTATATTTTCATTGCATCAACGTTCATAGTATCATCTTATGAATCATAGTATCAAATATGCCATTTTTCAGAGAAAAATTTCCGATTATAAACAGAGCCAACCTCATTCGGAACTTTTTCACTCGATTTTCAGATAAAAGAAAGTAATCCAAATAAACATGAATAATGTAGATCAATCAAGATTTGGATTCCAACTCATCAGTTTTGAAGCACAGATGCTCATAAGAGTGCATCATATAGTAGGGAATATACAATTTATACATATCATATGTATCAAACATCACACATCTTCAATTAGTATTATATTTTATTATTACATATTAAGTAACATTTTCACTATTTAATACTTGTCATATATCGTTAATTCCGATATTAAGCTAAAATATTTATTTTCAATTTGAAAAATCATACATTGTTTAAAATACAAATTATTTTAAAAGTTTATTGGAATTAAAACGAAGAATTTATTATGTATTGTATTAAAAATAGAAAAATAGCTGGACGTATAATCTAATATGAATCAACACATTGTCTTATCCAATTTATTCTACAAAACAAGCATTGTAGCTCAAAACTCACAACACTCATTTTCCTTGTTTTCTTTAACCATGATTTGATACAAATGTATTTTTTTTTTGTCTTCTTCTAAGCATATCAAAATGAATAATCCATTTTGTATTTTAATTTCAAATTGACCGGATAGTATGTCCCTTTAACCAAACAAATATAATTCACAATAATTTAAATCTTTTTTAAAACAAACATACAAATCCTTCCTTTTTTTTATTTCATGATCAACATCAATAAAATCCTATCTCCTAAACTTTCCCAAACAGCAAAAAATTAGAAAACTTTTAGACACACTACCTTGATTGAAATAACGGTACCTCGGGCTCCATAAAGACAATTCACTCGTCGTATGTCAAGTGAATATTTGAAAGAAAAATAAAAGGTGAAGATGCTATGCCGAAGGCCTGTCGGGCAAAAGTTTTGGGTAAATATCCGATATTTAAATGGCATCAGACCCTGCGTGAATGATTGCTTCGTTCCTGCCAACCGTCAGTTTCCTCGCCTCTAAAGAAGAAAGAGAAGGAAGACTGCCACGAGATTAGATAAGAACGCCTTGGGCTTTGATCAAATGGTAGCCACAACACTGCGCCTACCCTATATGGTAAGGATTTTCCTAATTTCTCTCTTGTTTTATCATCTCTTTCTTTTTATTGATTTGATTGGGGCGTATTGCTTTCTTGCCTTTCTAAAATCTGAACAGCTCTGGTTTAATAGTTGCTATCTTTCGGCATGTAAACGCTTTTCATTTCTGAAATTAGGAAACGGACAGCTGATAGAGCTCTTTTTGCTACGTAGTTCTTGCCTCTTGTAATATGTGCTTATTTAAAAGCATATTTATCTGATTTCTCAAGTAGTGCGGCGTATTGAGTAATGTTAAAACATCAAAACAGCTTTTGTGTTCTTTTTCTACTTCATTTTTCTTTTTTTTTTAATTTTTGTGGACATATTTTTTTTTTAATTTTCTATTATCCAGTCGCTAGGATTTATATTTAGTTACTTTAAATAGTCAAATTAAAAGTACGTCAAAAATGTGGATGAAAAGCATCTACCGTGGTAGTTGGTTCTCAAGCCTTGGTGAGTACAGAAATAATGTAGATTTTGGTACTTTCTACCAATGTGTACTCCCGATACCGATATTGGGTACTCCCTACCGATAGTGATCTTTTCAGTAGAGATGTGTCGCTTACTGGAAGGGTTATACCGTAGCTGTTCATTCAGTCTTCTGGACTGAACCATAGTTTTCGCCAATTCTAACGCAGTGTTCTGCTGCCAGAAATATTTGAATACCTTTAGGAAGGGGGAAGTAGAATTTTGTGGTTAATTTTAAAGATTCGTGAATTTTATGTTCTCGAATGAAAAAATGCATATCGCCTTTTAAGACATGTCTGCTTTTTTTGGCATTAATGTCTGCATTTCTTGGAAAACAATTAAACAAGAAATCATTTCAAAATGATAGATAGGAATATGGAATCAAAGATTATATCCTGCTTCAAAGTGTTTTTACGGAAGAAAATTTAAGGAATTTCGATCAAACAGAAAATCTCAAAGTTTGAGGTAGTTGTCATGTTATTATAAAAGCAAATAACTAGCACTATGCATTGATTTGTTCTATTTCAGAATATCGAATAATATTTCTCTTTATTAAATGACTTTTCGTGAAAAATTTATTGAAATATAATCCGAAATTTAACAACGAAAAAAGCAATCTAATGTGCATGATTGATATTAACTTAGGTAGATGTCCCAGATTAAAAGAGGCAATATTGAATATCCATTTTTTTTATCCGAATTTCATTTAAATGTCCCAGATGACCCCATATTTTTTTTATTTTCAAGTAAGCAGTATTTATTCCGAAGTTATTATATAAGCTTAATTTGCATAATAATATTATTTAATCTTGATTTGATATTTATGGTAAATATTTTTTGAATGAAAAGAAATATATATATATATATATAAATATATATATATATATATATATATAATATAATATATATATATATATATATATATATATAATATAATATATATATATATATATATATATATATATATATATATATATATATTAATTCGAACATATACCGTTTTTTTGTTTTAAAGAACTCTTGACCTTATTTAAATCAAATTATGCCACAATAATTCTTTTAAAAATATTGTTTGGCCAGTCTTGAAAATATGAAATACAATTTCTCTAAAACGAAATAATTCCCTTAAAATAGGTTGTTCTCCCAACGTTCCAAAATAAAGTACGACTGTTCCAATTCGATTGTTCTTTCATATTTCGCCCCATACAGCATCAAGAGTTATTTTAATTTATTAGATATATTTTTTGAATAAAAGTATATATGTTTAAAAAAATTCGAACATTTTCCTTTTTTAATTTTAATGAACTCTTTGCCTTACTTTTAAAAAATTACATCTCAATAATTCCTTTACAGATGTCGTTTGGCCAGTCTTGAAAAATATGAAATATAACTTCTCTAAAACGAAATAATACCTTTAAAATACATTGTGCTGCCAACATTCCAAAATAAAATACAGCTGTTCCAATTCCATTGTTCTTACACACTTCCCCCCATACAGCAAGCAGCAAGAGCACAAGACGAATTGGAAATTCCGTTAGAAAAGATCAGCTCCGAGAATTCGAATTCGAGTGGCGATTTCACCCAAACAAAGTCGTTCGCAAGACGAATTTGCGCATTTCGGTTGCCTCTTCTTCTAGAACAGAAGCTGCAACTCGAAGCTCGGAATTCCAAAGAACGTAGCAGAATTCAGTATGGAAAAAAAGAGGAAAGGAGAAAGAATAAGAAAACGGGACACTAAGATAAAATAAAAAAGGGAGAAAGAGGATAATCGATCCTGACAAGGATGATCCTGCTTGAAGAATTATGCTGTCTTTCATTCCAACTTGGGGAAAGGCTTGCTCAAACAGGAGTGTATCGTTTCCGAAAGAACCAATCAACAGAAGAAATCAGATCAGTCCGGTTTGGGAAGAGTTGAAAGGAGTTTTATCATTGGCCACTTCCGGCTCGTTTTCTTTTGCTTTGGCGACTTAAAATTGCTTTTTTGACTCCCGTTGCCATTTCGATTAGGATTACTATCTAGGAGTTCTGTGGAATGCATTTAAGAGGCTGTCTGGGACGAAATGGCGTCTGTAATTAGAAACCGAATGTTTTTCATTTATTTGTTTTATCCTTCTTGGGTAAGGAAAGTATTCAGTAGGATATATAAGCGATTGTGTGAGTTCATAAACAGTTGAATAGATTTGTTTATCCTAAACATTATATGAGAAATAATGATATGTATCATAAATCCTAAATCACGTGACATTTTTCGTGGCATAAAATTAAATGGGTATAATAAAAAAAAATTACTGTCAAAACTCTTGCATATTAGTACCTATCAAAGCCATAAAACGTTTTTAAAAAATGTTTGTGTTGGATCGAACAAAGGCTCCACAAATTGATTGTATATAAATTTTGTTAGAAATTAAAACTTAGTTAAGTGGATTGAATTTCATTTTTCTATTATAATGTGGAAAAAGATCATTGTACTTTCACACATTGTACTTTCACAAAAAGAAGATGTTTATTTTATTTATTTATTTATTTTGTACTTAAGTGAACAAATGAAATAATTTCTGTTTGCGTGCAGCATTAAAAACATAGCTGTCAAAATTTCATAAAACACTAATAACTCCTTGTTTTCAGGCATCTGGCATAGGGGTAGCGCCTCTTCTCCGTGATCTGGGCGTCCCGGGTTCGAATCCTTCTTCATCTGTGTTCCATCTGTGAGGTGTGTGAATGTGCCTCCCTGTAAAAAGGAGTAGTGCAAGCGAACGTGTGCGTTTTATCTTCATGTGAGCTAGAAGTCAGACTTCTGCCTTCTGGTGCTCAGGAGTCTTTACCCTCAGAAGCTACTGCACCCCCTTTCCGTGGTAATGCGGACACGAAATCATCATCAACAACTCCTTGTTTATTATTCAAGTTATATTATTCCTTTTCCTAGAAATATGCATAAATGAAACCGAATCATATTTAAGACAACTCTTAATCCTGCTTTATATGCACCACTTTACGGAATTCTATTTAGATTATCAATTTAAAGTGGATGCATGCAGATATAGATGTACCCAGAGACGATTTTGTTTATTTTCCAAACTTTTCACTGTGGACAGTACTTCAAATAAAGAGATGAGGAGTTGCTAAACAATTAAGAACAGTTTCATTTCCTTTCTTCCCAGTAATACTGACAATCTTACACCCGTATGGGTAGGCTGGTTTTCTTGGGTTGAATCTCTATCTTGACAGTAGAATAACAGTGGTTGGTATATTTCAGAGGGCTAGACGTGCATCTTACAGAAGTTCGTGCACGGATGTGTCGGAGCCATTTTGCAATTAATTACAAATGACATATTTCAGATGGCTCTTTTTATCTCGACAATTACGTCAATCAAGATCAAGAGGCCGATGTAAGGTGGGAATTGATTGGAGCCATTGATAGTGTTTATCCTAAGAACTCATAATGACATATGCATTTGCAGGTGCTCATATTTCAATTAAAAACATAATTTCCTTATATTTAACATTGTACTTTTACGTTTGCATTTTTCTTCAAATACATTTATGTTTTTATGCTGCTTTTTAAATATTTCGGAATAAAGATAGCAATCTGCATAAGTTCCCCAAATATATTGCATGTTCCATTTATGTCAATTTTATATGGAGTGTCCACTAAAATCCTTCTACTCACATTCACTTGTGAATGGCGATATTGCTCCAAGATTAGAGCCCAAGCCTAGTTAAGTGATCATGCCTTCATTAGTGAGAGCGGTTATAACGCCAACTGGCGATAAGCAACAAAATTTATGTTTCTATCTTGAAAATGGTACAAGAAAGGAGAAGGGGTGAATTAGTTGCAGCATTGCAGAGCTTCTTCAGTTTTATATTAAAACATACCTTGAGCAAAAGGTACAAAACGCAAACTTTTGAAAAAACATTTTTGAATACTAAACTCTGGTCGATGTTTATTATTCAAAAAATGATTGTTTCTACTGTTGATGTGAATTCTTACATCACAAATTTTAAAAATAGCAATTAAATAAATCCGCCTTCTGCAAGTTTTGTTCTAAGCATTATTGCAATCAAAATGAATTTTCATAATAATTCTAAAATGTTCTACAATTCTGTAACTGATTTTTGACCAATATCTAGCACTGTTTTTGTAAATAAGAAACAGTTTCTTTGTTTACTACCAGATGGCCTGGTCGACGATTGCTGTTTAATGGTGTTTTTCGTATATTTAAATTTTGTTATAAAACATGGAATTAGTAGAAAGATCAGCATATTTCGGTAAAATTGATCTTATTACTGAAATTACTCTTTGGGGGTGGGGGTTAGAAACATAAAAAAAGACTACAATTTAAAAAAATGGAATTTCAGTACAAATTCTATAAGACATGATACAACTCGTGATCTTCAGAGGAGCAGATTTTGAAACAAAAATATCAAAATAATCCACTTGGGCTTTTAAACAGGTAGTTTCCAATAACTATGCAATGAATGTGAAAATGATGATGATGATGATGATGTGGTGTCCACGTTACCACGGAAAGGGGGGGGAAGGTCAGTAGCTACTGTGGATAATAACCCCTGAGCACCCGAGGGCAGAAGTCTGACTTCTAGCTTTTACGAAGATGACACTCACACACTCGTTTGCACAACCTTTTTTTATAGGGGGCTCTTTCACACACCTCAAAGATAGAACATAGGGTGAAGAACAATCATGCCTGAACCCGGACTCGAACCCAGGACGCCCAGATCACCGGGAAGACGCACTACCCAAGACCAAGACGCCGACGAATGTAAAAATACAATGATATTAAGTGAGATAAAACTCAATAATAAGGTCACATTCGTCATCATTTAACACTGATTTATTTAAATAGTAATGATGAGCAAATTTTCAGTAACAAACTTGCAATATTTTTAACTCCTTTGTTATCACTTAGAGTCCTTATAAAAAATCTACGGAAAGATTGCTTTTGGCAACAGATCATCACCTTCAGAGCATTGTAGAACTTCCCATCATTTATTCAAACACGTCTCTTTGCCATCTGCTGCACTGAACTTCCACATTTCAGTGCGAAATATCCACGCACTCATCCACATTATCCCCTTCTCTTTGTTGCCATGCATGAGATAGAAACCTTAACGGTTGATCAACGTCATAAATATCACATTTGCAGTCGCCAGAGACGGCGGGCCCCATTATGGCTTCCTGCGGCGGGAATTTCCCGTTGTGTTCAAAATGAGTTCATTAGCTGTTTACACTCCGCACTGGCCCGGGCGCTTTCTTTCACGTACGACCATTGCCATTAGGCCTCGCCCTCCACCCCCCCCCCCAGAATACGATATTCGGACGGAAGAAGATGGCTTCGCTATTACGAAGTCAACGAACTGCCTTCTGACATGCTGGCGTAAGGCGTGCTCCGTGCAATGAGTGTCAGATCTCGGTTCTCAACTAGAATGCATCGCTTTTCTCAGGGCTGAATTTTCACCAGTTTATGAAATACTAGCCGCCTTTGGCGACCAGTTTGTTAGGCCAGATTATAAACTTATTAGGTTGTTAATTTATTAATATAGGATGTATTTCTTTAAAAAAGAATCACTTCACTTAGTTATTTAATATGACTTAAATTCAATGAAGGAAGTTTACTGCAATTTACAAAGCACATATATTACAAAATAAAAGTGTAAATGAACATCTTACTACAGATTATATGATCGTCAAAAGCATGTGCTTGAATGTTTTGATGGAGAGTTTGAATCCCGTTAAAACAGAGTTTTTGATACTGTATCAAATCGAATTAAAAAATATTATTAAAGTTAAATGAAAAGTTGTACGAAAATGAAATGTATGTCATTAAAGAGGTATTGTTTTTAGTCTGAAGATAAAATAAAAAGCACTTTTTAAAAGATAATCATTTTGTGAGATATGAGTATCAATTTCCGAAAGCAAGTCATAGCGATTGCCGTTAGACTTAAAATTGATATACGCGTACCAAAACTGAAATATATTTGGAGCAATTTCTCGTCAAATATAATCGAGGCAATTTTCGATTGCAATTTTAAAAACCGCTATTAGGATTTATGGTTTATACACAGGATTGCAGTCTTTTACACAGTTTTGGGCGAGAAATAGGTACATTAATCCACCAAGATAATTAATAAATAATTAATCCACAGTACTTACCACGATTAATTATTTGACAACAGTTAACCCTACTTGTGCACTTGATTGAACTTTATGTTTGAAGACTATTTCTTAACTTTTTTATATCTTCTTTCTTCTGACTGAATGTCTTCTTTCGTGACATGGCAAACTATCTTCAGAACACTTCTAATAATATTTTGCAGCTTCATTAATTAGTTAACGAAGAGTTTGATTCAGTACAACTATGAAAATTTCAATGAATAAAGCAGTCTGAAATTCGTATGGTGTTTTATTTACATTTAACTGTTGCCATTCGACAATTAGTAATAAGATCGATTTCTGTGCCACATAAATTTTAAACTGCTGGTATTATGTTTCATTTCTTCCTAGTATACCAAGTATACTAAAAGAAAATATTATAATCTTCAAAAAAATAAGAACTTTAGATTTCCTGGGTTTGGAAACACATTTTCGGAATTGTGTCTGTCTGTCTAGGAATGGGATTCTAAAAAATTAAGTTAGCCCGATTGCATGTGATATCTGTTCTTTACAACTTTCCAGAATTCAATCCAATTTTGAGCGAAACCCAATCAAAGAAAGCTTGTCTATCTGTATGTCCGAATATAAGAGAATTACAATAAATATATAACACAAAAGCTCGCAAGAGAAAGACTGGTGTACAATTTTAATATCTAAAATATAACACCGTATCATGTTTTGGATCAAATCAACAAGGCATAGACTATATGTCAGTCTGTTCATTCATATGCATACAAGCGCAAGTACTTAGGCAAAGAAGTATATGATCTTGTTACTATAATTGTAGTTTTTGACTATCTTTGATTTCATTCAGTTAGCAAAAACGCTGTAGCCGATTAATTATGAGCGAGGATAGAACCTGGGACCTTGTGGTTCACAGCCGAGTAAGAAGACCACAAAACAAAAGCAATTGCCCGTGTTTCGTAGCTGTTATCTGGCTTATAAGCTTCACCACAGTACTCTTCCTCCAGTGAGTCGAACGATATGGCTGTTGAGTGGTGATGTATTAGCTATTGATTCTAATGTGTCTGTACCCATTTGAGCAGCAGTGAGCGTGTGTGGGTAAGTGGTTGCTGTTGCGTCAAGTGAGTATGAGGATTTTGCGTTGCTGCGTCAAGTGAATCTGACGACTTTGGGTTGTTGCGGGTAGATGGCGCCACAACAGCTTCATGAAGGTAGAAGGATCATCGTCCGAGGACATCAATGTAGCGGATTGTTATGAGTGAGGATAGAACCTGGGCCCTTGTAGTTCGCAGCCGAGTAACAAGACCACAAGACAAAATCAATTGCCCGTATTTCGTAGTTGTTATTTGGCTTATAAGCTTTTCACCACAACGCATTCAAAATATATGCTTGATTTTCTCCACTAATCTCCGAAGTACATTTGAGAGATTCTGAAAATAGAAATGTGGGGACTCTCGTCTTTCACGTCTTTGTCCAAGATCCCCTGTTTTTATTCGAGAGAGGTGTAGAAGAATACCTTTATAGGAAGTAAGTAAGAAAATTTCAGAGAGACCAATTCCACTGGTAAATATGTGCAATATAAGTTGGCTGGAAATGCAGGTATCATTTGAAAGGGGTTGCATTCAGTTATTTGAATCCAATAAACTTTATCTTAAGTCTTCACCTCTCTTTTAAACTGATGGATGCTGACTTTAGAAACTTCAATCATATGTGAGGTGGATTCCAGCCATGACCATTTATAGACCAATGCAGAATGGGTTTTTACCTGTAACTTGAAATCATAATTTTACAAATATGTAACATAATTTTTCCTTTCAGATTAGCATCATCGCTGGAAAGAGAATTTTAAATGGATTCTTAATAAATGCTATGTCAATGTAAAGCGATCTTGGCGACAAATTTGGCAACTAATTAACAATATTACCGATTCGTAACAATAAAGAGAAAGTTATAAATATGCATCCAAATTAAATATTTTCTAAACGGGATAAATCATTTGAAAATGCATTGTTTAGAATCATGTAAATGATTTTGATTCGAATGATTGTTGTACTTTTATCTCTGAACAAACGAATACTGCGTTCGTTCTTTTAATTGAGCGACTTGAAAGAATTTATTTAGATAAGATAAATTGAAGGCTTTACATATACAACTTGTCCATTTCATACGTAGTTCAATGCTAATTATCAAAACTGTTATAGATATGTGCATACTTTCAATTAAAAAATACTCTAAATGATGTTAAGAATTATATTTTATATTTGAGTCAATCAATGAACAACTGTGAATGTTCTACATTTAAATATTCAATGCTTAAGATATTTGCACTGTTCTTTTAGAAGTGTTACTACGAATCTATAATATTATTTCCTTGAGAATTTAATCTCATATAAAGGGAAAGAATTTTACAGATTTTTTATTGAATACTGAATGGATTCCAAGCCAATAAGCCTCAGCATTGGCAACCATTTGCTAACAAAAATGAAAGTTCTCGAAATTACAGTAATTAGACGAAATCTCTATCAATAGCCGAAATTCGCAAATCCGTTTAAAAACTTTTAATGCTATAAAAGACTATAAAAGCCGAGCGAGCTTAAGTGAGTTGGCTGAGCTAATTCAGTCATTAGAGAATAGATTGCTGAACCCATCGAAGTCTGCGGTGTTGGTTTCCGGAAGTTCTATCTTTGTCTGTTTTCTATTGAGCTTCATTCTGTATTTTGTGTGATTATAATAAAGCATAACTATCCGATTTTAGCCTTTCTGGTCTTTTCTGATGTACTGACATTTTAAACATAAAAAATTCTTCTCCTCCGTGACCAAAATTGACCGAATTATGAAGCTTTACTTCTTAAATCGTTTCAAAGTTCACCTTTTTGTGTTGATCTTATTAATCACAATTATTAAAATTGGCAAAAATCTTGTAAAATTTGTAATTACAAGTTTCTCTTTTAATTAATATAAGTAAATTACAGGGATCCTTTTTCAGCAGCTGCTACTTTTACTACTGAATCGAACTATATAAACTGGATATTTGCTAGAGATGTGATTTTTAATTATTAAACAGCGTTTTGAAGCAGTTAACTTGAGATAAAAATTGAATAACTCTTTTTTCTAAAAACTGTCACATGTTTTCATTACCAAATCTTGAATAAAATTTATCTGTAATCTTGATAATATTCTATGGTTCTATGATTCTCTTGATTAAATTATATGCATATATAATTTCATTGTATTCTTGATGAAAGAAAAAAATAGGAAATCAGAAACGAAAATAAAAAAAAGAAACGAATCAATTGAAAGAAGATTAATTTAAAAAAGTTAATAAAAAATAAAATATTTTAGCGGAACGTTGTTGAGTTATCATTTAGTTTTAACAATAATTCTTTGAAACAAAATGACAGTCAAAAATAAATTACAACTACATTCAATTTATTAAGGATTGGGCTGTTTTATATTTATTACTTTTATTGATTATATTGAATTTAATTTCAATCTGTCAAAAATAAAACATCGCAACTTCTCAAGTCAAAAACATGATAGCATGCTCTGGATCTTAAACTGTTGGAAGAAGTTTTGAAAACAGACACTCCCATAAATGGCTATTCACTACAGAAAAAAGCTTTCAAACAATGTACACAAATGATAAAAAAAGAGCTGAATTCAAATGCACATTTGAATTTTTCTCCACTTTTTTGCAACTTTTTAATACTTATTTCCTTTATTTTCCCATTAAAAACACCGAAAACAAATTCTCAATTGATTTACTTCGCATTTAAAATGGACACCTAGAGAAGAATTTTTTTTTCTTTTTTTCCTCCATCTTATCTTATTTATTTTATTGTTTAAATAAAACGACAAAATGAAAGATTACCTGGCATTTTAAAAAACAAACTAATCGATAAATTCTCTGGCGTGGCAGACGAATAAAAAAAAGCACTTTTTTACCAAATGAATCATCGATTCGGCTAAGCAAGATTTTCGCTTGTGTAATAAAAAATTATGCCCGTCACCGTGTTTTACATTAACTAATAAATAATTGAGTGGTTTTTTTGGAGGAAAAAAAGTTATTATTTACTTATTTTTTGTTTGATTTTTTTCTTACAAATAAACGAAAAGACATTTAATAATTTATCTGTAAATATCATCTTCTCAAAAAAATTAATATTTCTTAATAACATTTTTATTTTTAAGATACAAATGCATTTGTCGAGAAAAATTGACAATAAGAAAAGGGAAGTAATTTTTTAAAAGAAGAATTTAAAAAATCTGGAATTTGAAAGCTAAGGAATTAACGAGTCAATAGCGAATTTATTATTGCAAAAGAAACCAAATAATTAAAAAGCATAAACGGTAATATTTATTCCAAAGGCATTATTTGTAATTTATAAAGCATTTACTTTTTATGACTTAAAAGTGGTAAAAAAAAAAAGTAACATTTAAAAAATCTGGCACTAAGCCGGACTTTTAAAACTATCAACCAGGAAATAACTGCCCCTAAAACAACTATTCATAACATTTCTCCCTTTTTCGACTTATTAATGTAAAGAAATATCCATTTTATGTCTTCCATTAATTTTTTTTTCGCTCTGAAGTAAATCATTCTTTATTGCACGTTGCTTTGGAGGCATTTTTAAAAGTTTTCAAATAAAGATTCTGGGAGAACAACACATTAATCATAAAGACGGACTTTTCAAAGTTAATTTACATTCGCAAACATTCTTTGGAAGAAATTGCAACATTTATCATTTTGATCAATTTAGCTGCCTCTTACGTTAAGTTAGTCATTATATCATTGTTTTCAATGATCACGCTAATCTAGGGTTAAAAATATTTCTATCGATTGTTATGAATATATTTATATTTATCTTACAAATTTTTTTTTAAATTTTAAATGCTGTTTGTTTCAAATTATTTTGTTCTTTTAATTAACGGAAGATTGAATTCTTCTGACAACTTCGATTAAGACAAGGCCGGAAGCCACAAAGAGAATAATAATGAAAATTCGATGTATAAATAATCGGATTCTAAGCTTCAATTTAACTTTTTCCTTGCGGGGATCAAAATATTAATGCGCCAGTGAAATTTTACTACTATTTTTGGACCAATATTATGTCACATCCTTCATAATTCATACATAATATGTTATTATCCTGTAGAAAACGTTACGACCTTATCTATATATATCTTGTTGTTGCTTATCTCCCTTGGATTGAACTCCAATTCAAACCAAGTCCAAGGGATCAGGGAAAAAGGGGTGCAGTAGCTTCTGAGAATAAAGACCCCTGAGCACCCGAGGGCAGAAGTCTGACTTTAGCTCAAATGAAGATGACACTCGCTTGCACAATCCCTTTTTACAGGGGACGGGTGGGTGCTCTTTGACACACCTCACAGATAGAGCACATGTAGAGAACAACCAGGCCCGAACTAGGACTCGAACCCAGGATGCCCATATCACGGGGAAGACGCACTATCTCTGGGCCAGGATGCCGGTAATTATATGTGTTGTTACATCAATTGTCCAATACATCATGGTGAATTAAGTACAAGCTCGACAACGATAAATTCGGCCTTATTCCCTGAATATTTCAGGAAACACGAATTATGAGTAATAAAAATACTGCCGTTGAGCATGCAATGAATGACATTGGTAGAAATTAAGAGCATACAGCAGATAGGAAATCATTATTTAGTGCTCCGTTAAACGCATGTTTTTTTTTCTCTAAAACAAATGTGGCCGCAACGTGTCTTTCAGATACGCCTTTATATATTGTTAATATTAACAAGTAATATAGCTTAGTGGTAGAATAACGTAGATGCATAAACATAATTTAAAGTAGACACAAACAAAAACACAGTACATTTTTTTTCAAAAACAAACAAGAGAGATAGCAAAACAATAATATTCTCTCAGTTATTGAGAAAAGAAATAACTGTGTATCTGTCAGATCGCGTACGATTAACCGAATGTTGAGTAACAACAACTTAATAATGTCCGACGCACAAACTAAAAATTTCATAGCATTCCAAAGACAGAATTCAATCTTCATGTGAACACTTTTGTTTTTATAGACACCTCATAGAGTGTATAATTTTCCGAAAGAATCCTGGGATCTTGGGTTATAAAAGAGATAAAAATTTCTGTATTTTCAAAAACCTTCATTTTTTATACAAAATTCGTCATCAAAGAGTAGCTAACTTATTCCAAGACAAATGATCACTAAATCGAGATCATTGATCTGGCAACCATTTAATATCCATCAAGAATCCCTGTAAACATATCTTTCCAGTGAAGACATTAATGTGTTAAAGAATTAGTTTGCCAGATTTGTAACAACAGCATGATTTAAATGACAAATAAAGTCATTGCTAATAAAGGAAGTCAAGATTAAATAGTTCCACTAACTTCTTAGTTGGCTATTCTATCTAATAGTCTAAATGGATCACAGATCTGAAATTCCAATATCAAATACAGAGAATGTTCACCGCTCGACTTTCTCGTGTACTTACTGAATATGGAACATTTTATTCCATTTATATTATAGTGAAGAAAATTTTGTGTCCTTTCTTTCCATCAATGGTCCAAGATTAATGAAATTCTACAATGTTCATAATAAGTCCCTTACAAAATGTCATTTGTCTATGTAGTTGAATTTCCAAGTTACCGCATTTATGAGGTGGCAAATATGCAGATTGACAAGTAATCAAGTGAACAAGTAGCCTTTGACGAATAGAGTCCAAATTTTGATATAGATCTGCAATTCTATTTATAAACCTTTAAGTTTTATTATGTCCATCTCGAGTTTTTTTCTCGATTATCGTGTTCCTATAGATATGAACGGATAAGCAGACAAAATTTCTCCAAAATTAATATAATCTACAAATTTGATCACTTATCAAAATTCCAAGTTTGTAGCTTGATATTTTATTAAATTATTGTTTTCACAGATTGGCAAGCATAAATCCAAAAAAATGGGGGGTTTTTTCAGACTAGTGAAAGTTAATAAGAACCATGGGAATTAAATGAAAACTAGAGATAAAATTATTTTTAATACTATTTCGAAAATCGTTAAGACATGAATACAGTGAACTAAGTCCGCAATACTGAGTAATGAAAAAAGATTCCATATTCTACAAATATTCTCAAAAACAAGGAACATAAATGTCTAAACAAAGCTGCAATGTGTACAAAGTATAGGATTTGGATATTCTAAAAACACAAACAGACAGAAAGTCGGTAAACAGGAAACAGTAATGGCGTTCTATGAGAATAACTAGAATTTCGCTCGAAACTAGAAAGCTCGCTTGCCCCTCAATACTCCAAACAGACAATTTATTCTTCATATAACCACCTCGTCTTATGTAATCTCCCAACAAGGCGCGATGTCACATGAAATTTTTATGATATCAGTTGCTAATAGATATAGATCCTAATTCTTGCATTTTGCAGAGTCCATTCAGTATCCATTAAAAATATCCGCAAATCTCTCTTTTCAAGTAGTATAACTATTAATTTACAATGAAGAAAAATTATAGATTCGTTAGAATACTTTATCTTATTATATAAGTTATGGAAATCGTGTTAACCGTTTAAAGGGCCATTTTTTCTAGTCATATTATGTTAAAATATTTTTAGGCTGGAAATTAGAATAAGAAAAGGGATTCATTTAGATTATTAAATAAATTCAATTTCATTAATTAATTAATTTGGTTAATGAATAATTATGTAACAAATCAAGACACATCCTTTTATGTAAGATAAAGAACTGACGCATCTAAGTTTCTGTCTTTCTAAAACAATTTGTCAGAACTTATGCCAACCTACATAATTTCATACAAAGATTGATAAATTTGGTAGGAAGCATTGATAAATTTTGTAGGAAGCATACTTCCCACGGCCCTAGAAAGGGTTAAACAATGAAAACTGGATGTATAAAAAAACCTTCGAGTGTTTCTCTATAAAGTGATGTCCATTTTTACGAAAATCCTGAATAAATTCATCTTTTCATTTTTTAAATTTAATTTTAAAGGGCAAAATTATATGCAATGTAAATATAAACCACATAGCTGTTCAGTTTGATTACTGTAGTATAACGCGATTCAAATAATTTCCAAAACTTATACTCAGTATTTATCATTTCAAAGAAGCCAGGCTTAAATATATAACATTAAATTTCTTCAAATCCTGTTATTAATGCTTTCAAAGGAATTTCAATATATAAAACTTAACGCTATTTTATTTCATGCATTTATTTATTAATCTTTAAAGCAAAAAAAAAATCTTTTTCCCCTCCTTTTTCTATTCAATATCAACGAAAGTTAATTTAGAAATGTTGCTCCATTCTTAAAATAGCTATCAAGAACAATGCAGTTCAAAATAGGAATTCGCGAATTGCCGAACGATTTGACGTTGTTAATTTCTGATGACACTCCGGTGCAAAATGAAAGTCGATGCTCCCTCGAATATTTTTGATTTGTTCTCGATGCTCTAAATGCGAATTCCTTCCAACGAAAGCCATTTCCTTAGTTACCGTTTGCGTCAAGTGTCCATAGGCATTCACTCTTCGTCTCCAGGGATACACAGATGCAAAGTTATTTGAATCGGTTACTATGGAAACACTAGAACTAAAGTTCAGAGTGTTAACTTTCTTCTCGGAGCTCTGGATTGTTCAACAAATTCGAATAAAATAGCGATAGAGGAAAGGAATTCAGTAATTTTCTTTAAACAAGCGGTTGTTCACTTAATACTGTAATCAAAATCTCTATCCCTACTGATAATTGGACTCGCTCTTTGCATGTGTGTGCGTATATATGTGTGCGTGCTGTTATACAAATATACTTTTAAAGATGAGAATGAGCAATTCAAAGCTATTTTTTTTCAAAGATTTTTGTCGTGTTTTTGCTAGATCTTTTCACATATATTAATTACTATACAAAAATAAATATTCTATCATTACAAAACGCATGCCGTCACATATTTAAAAAAAACGCATGTCATCACGTATATAAAGACTATTTTCTCAATGAACTAATTTTTTAAGTTTATTTGAATAAGTAAGTTTATTTAATTTTTAAAATAGGAATTTTAATCATATTGTTACAAATCTGTAATGTTGCTTCCCAGCATGGTTAGTTCAATCACTAGAAAGACTGTTTTACAATCATCTCTGTTGGATGCTGATTGAGTACGAGTAATGCCAAAACTTAGCGACAAATTTGACGACCATTTGGGGACTTGGCAACAAATTTGGTGACTATGGCGACAAAATAAATAATACTGGAATCTTCCAGAATTTTGATGATAGAGCCAACAGGAACCGAATAAGCCTGATTGTTCCAAAACCTTCTCTGCCCACCTCTGGAACTATAAAAAGCCGACAATCTCAAGCCGAAGACAGTCGTAACCATGGAAAGAGTCAACGGCGAATAGTTGGATCAGTCCGGCAAAGTGCAAGCGTTGTGTGCAGGTCAAGCATTTGCTGAATTGAGCTGTGTGCCAAGTCCTGGTGTTTATTGTAGAAGCAGCATCGAGTCATGTGTGGAGTAGCCAGTGGTGTAATAGTGAGTCGTCAGTTGGATACAGCTAAAGCTAGGATACCTTGAAGAATTGGACGCATTTATCTGGACAATTTGTGGACTGTGGTTGTTACTACTACCGCGTACTACTTGTAGGCTACTGTTTGTTGTAATGTGTTGCCTGTGTTCGTTTCGGCTGTATATTTGTCGTATTTGCATTCCTTTCTTCTTTTATAATAAAAGTCGTCGTTCATTACTAAAGGACTGCTGTGTGTGTTTCTTCATCTACCAACAAATCGAAATAACCCCAAGTTCCGTAACAATATTTTGAAAGAATGTACTAAATTCTTTTTAAGTATTGTTACAAACGATTCATCCTGTTACTATCTGCCCTACATTGTTGATGGTCAAGTTATGAAAATTCAACGAATTTCTCTATGTAAAGGTTTCAGTACGAAGTGCGCTTTTTATAAAATGTTTGAAATTTTGCTGCTTTTACAATTAATATTTAACTGTAGAATCAAGCTATGACAAGATATTTTCAAAGTGCTGGTGTTCTCATTTTTAAAAATTGTTATCCTTTCCTGTAATCGAAGTGTAAAAATATAGATAAAAAATTAGGACTAGTACAAAGAACAAATATAGGCCTTCAAAGTAATGTGTCTCAAAAAATATAAGTTAAAAATTATTTTCTCATGAAACAGTTAAAACTAAATTTCAAAAAAAAGCTTACTTGAAATTTTTATCGCCCATTAAATACGGTGAATACACTAGTCACTATCAACCATTTATTATCTGATAATTAAATTTTAAAGCTTATAACTTTTAAGTTCTTTTAACGATGTTGAAACAAACAACTTAATATTTAAATATAAATTTAGGAATTAATTTCCTGTATTATTCAATAAAACTGTAAATCTTTTATGTGCTTTTCAATGGTATTTTAAAAATTTTCAAATGCTTAGATTGGGGGTCACTAAATTTACTCAATTTAAGTCAACATAAATCCTTTTTGAAATGTATTCATTTTAGCCATTAAATTTAATTGGGCTCTCATTCTCTAAATGATATAATTTAAACAAGTAAACTTTTAATCTGACGAATCTTTCTGGTCTTTCCTTTTAATTTAATTTAATTTATTTTCATTTCAATTTAATAATCACTTTTAATCTTTCGAGTTATGTATATAAACGTAATGGAAACGAGGCTTAGCAATTCTTTACGCCGCTTAGCAAAACAATTCCCTAATCATTGGATTGTTTGGTTGAAATAAACAATACTTTTCTCCTTCGATACAATGTAGGGAAGAGACCCATTTTTCGCCTACAGATCTAAGTGGAAAGTTTGATCATTCTGACAGATTACTAAACGAACAAAACGTACAAATTGCTAATTATATGATAGTGGTAAGGTTTGATGAATATAATGGTACAATAATCATCTACCAAAAGGGAATCAAAAGATTTAAATGTGTATACGTATTTTAATTCCAAATTTTATTTCTACAAATTAAGCCATCGTACTTTATTATATACTATGTATACATAAAAAAATGGTTGCCATCGCAAAAAGAATTAGAACTCGAGATTTTGACGGATCTCCATGTTTCAGACTTCCCTAAATATTAAGAACACATTTTTAGAATTTTTCTGTATATTTTTCTGACTGTGAACAATACAATTCAAAAATATTTTGAGTTATATTTATGGAATTTGGTATGAACACTAATTTTCTATATTTTTACCAAAATCTGATTACATATGAATTGCTTTTACAAGACGCTTTATGATAATTAAGAACATTTTTTTCGAAACACTGTTGCTCTCATTATTTTATAATCATGACTCTGTTTTGTATCGCAAAAACAAATATAGCATTTAAATAACAGGATTTTTTTATGATGATGATGAAGCATGGACAATTATTTTAAATCTGAATCTTTCAGAAATTTTATCACAACAAAAATTGAATTGTTCTTTAGCAAAATCACTATCCTTAGTTTTTCCAGCAAATTCTTTTAAAAAAAACACACTTTATGTGCTATAATGATTTTTTCTTCGGTCTTTAGAACTCCAAATTTCTTTAAAAGAATTTTCCAAACGATTTCCAGATTAAAAAAATTGAGAAAAAAAACTGCTAATCCTCCCTAACTGCACCTCTTTTAGCACAGGTACATTTCCGAACAAGCCGCTATGATAAGCTAATTTCGCTTAAAGCACCCTCACTAACGACCTACTAAAATTACAATATTTTCCCACATGCCTTTAATTATGTTCATCTTCTTTATCAACTGACTCATTAGGATAGAGAGAGCAATTTTCTACATGCAGTTTATGCATTCAACTCTCACATTACGTCAAAAGACCAGCTTCTTTATTACCGGTACTAGATAAAAAAGCAAGCCTTTCTCTGGCACTCAAGAGACAATATTCCATTCTTGGACGCATTATAACGCCAATGTCAATTTTCTCGCATGAGATGCGGTAGTTAATTCGTTTGGTATTGATTCGCTGATTCAATTGTCATTTTCTTTTATCTGTATTTTTTGCTACTAAATTTGTCTCGTGGTGCTAAGATGATTTAGTAGCGTTCTCCCCTCACAGACGTTGTTTTCATTTCAGTTCTCCTCTTTCCTATCACCCCCCCCTTCGGCTATTTTCTTTCTTGATGATGATCCTTCCTTCTGGCTTATATCTCGCTTAATTACTATTGATTGGATGATGCTCTTTTGTGCGTCTGTGGCAACAATGGCAGACAATAATGTAAACGGTCCGGACTTGAAATATTGCCCTTTCCGGCTTTTGTTTGTGCGACTTTTTCTTGTGTCTTTCGTGCTGGGAGGAAGATTATGGGAGTTACATCCCTCTTCCTCCCCCCCCCACCTCCTGATTTCTGCATTGCGCAGTGTTTACGAGTCGTCGGTTTGCAATAACATATTGCATACTCTTATTTCTGGAAATAACAAGTTCCAAATGCTGTTCCTCTATGACTGTGTGCTATATTGAAAGTTTCTAAATATATTGCACTAATCTTTGTTATGAAATCGCGATAGAAAATCCAAATAATACTATATAATTAATGTCGCATTTTATAAAGTAAATTTATTTCTAATAATAGTAAAACTGCGTATGCGTCTCTCTCTCTCTCTCTCTGTCTCTCTGTCTGTCTGTCTGTCTCTCTGTGTGTGTGTGTGTGTGTGTGTGTGTGTGTGTGTGTGTGTGTGTGTGTGTGTGTGTGTGTGTGTGTGTGTGTGTGTGTGTGTGTGTGTGTGTGTGTGTGTGTGTGTGTGTGTGTGTGTGTGTGTGTGTGTGTGTGTGTGTGTGTGTGTTTTAACACTTTATACACCAGAAAATTAGGCAGAAAAAATGCTTCATTTGCTTTTCATTCATTTTTTTTTAATTGTATTTGATTAAAAAGTGCTTAAAATTTTGAATTTTTTTTTCATATTAACTTATTTGTTTTTAAATTCCAAACATTACCTATTAAATAATATGTTTTTCTTTGCCATGTATTTTTTTTTTCCATTTTTGATGAATTTTTAAAGCAAATCTTAAGCTTATTTTACAGTAACACATTTCCTATTTGAAGCAAAATTCAAATCTTTTTATCATTGCTGCTATTAATGTTTCATTCTATCTTTTTCCTCTCATTGTTGATGATCAAAATATAAGAATTCTGCTTATTCATACAAGCAGAATAGGTTTCAATAAAAAATTTCAAATTTTGATATACATGCAATTAGGGTTTAACATCAGAATCAAGCAGTGATGAGACAGTTGGATAGTCTTTCCATTTTTGAACACTGCTACTCTTTCCTGTTATATATTTGAATGCATGAAGATACAGACACAAAATTTGAGAAATGAATATAATGGTATCAGGTTTCTAAAATAGTATCAAATATATCTATCAAATGAATACATAAGAATATTTTGCTCGGGAAGCCATTAAAATCAAATTTCACAAGATATTTAAATGAATTTTTTTTCGGCCGACGCCGAGAATGTGATCGCGGTTAACACTGTCATTATCTTGGACTGCCTGGGTTGCTTTAAATGGACAGTTACTTTTCCAGATCTGACTTGAAATCTCTTAAACGATCATAAACCTCTTAAAAACTCTTAGACGATCATAACTCAATTGTTGGCAACAAGAGTTATGAAAGCAGAATGGATAATAAATAAACGAATTCATTTGGATGTGACAGACATTACTGATACTCTTAAGAAGAAAGTTTAACAAAATTGAGAAATGACAATGCTATGGTGAAGGTGAAAATATCACGCCTCTTCTTCGTAAAATTTTGAAGACTTTGTGATCTTTCTTTGATTCATACCAAGAAATACATGTTGATGATTCCAACAAGGACTGATGGGCTGAAGAAAATTATCTAACAAAAGCCGAAATCAGTCAAGCAATTGGAAATTTAAAATCCAGCGTGCATCATCATTCAACAGACTTTTTACAAAAACAGTACAAGATTTTAAATTTCAGTCAGGAACAATATATTGATGAGATATTTAGGAATGATTGTTTATAAGTATCAATTAAGAAATTTTTTAACAATTTTTGAGATAAATTATAGATATCCCTGAGATAAATTAGATTTTTTTTCCTTTTCCTTTTGATGTAATAAAAATATATTCGATTTTACCCAATTTCGTTATGATCATTAAACGGTAAATATTATCAAAATTCTTAAGACCTGAATTTGTGTTATTGTCTACCATTAACCTCGATGAACTAACTGGTTGCAAGAGCTGTTAATATAGCACTAAGTGGCACTATACTTTTGATCTCTGTTGTCGTAAAAATACGGCTGGAGATATTTTGATCGCCTTTATTAAATCGGCATAGCAGCTTTGAGTTATAGTGATTAGAAAAAAATTTGATATATAAAGTCCAGCCTTGCTTGATTGTCACTAATTTCGGTTTCGTTTACATTCTCTCGATATTTAGCTAGCAATATCTAGAGAATACATCGGTTGATATTTTTTTTCTGCTGTCATTCATATCAATCCTTTCATCTTTTGTCACTTATCAGAGAAAAATACACGTTTTTCAGCGAAATCAGCTCTTGCAGATTAGTCTTTTTCGCTAATGTTGATTACTTTGACTAATGATCACTCAGCAATATAAATTGATTAAACAAGCAAAAGTATACCTTTCTTAATTTTATAATAAAAATAGAGAATTTAATGGCTATTTCGCAAATATTAAGGACTTACTGATTTTTTTCCACATCTGTTATGAATAATCTCGTATTCGGACCAAATGTGGGGGGAAAATAAAAAAAAATGATTATAAACCGATTTTGAAGATTAGTTGGCATGCCTGCAATATTAGTTATTTTTTATTTCAATTTATTGGTTTAGATATAATTTCATATTCAGGATTCCATTAAATTGTGAAATGTTAAAACTCTCTGTTATTTTTATTATATTACATAGTACATTCCGTATCATTTTCTATAGAGAGTCTCATGACATTACGACTATTAAACACATTATAATGAACCTTTTAGAACTGCTTTATTTAATTGTTCACTGGCATACAAATGTTTATTGCAGCAGTCGCCAATCTGGCTGACAAAAAAAGTGGACAATAGAAGACAATCTTTGCATCCACAATAATCCTATGGCCACCATTAGAATTCACATACAAATACTCTACGCTCATCATATAATATTCCATATGACAGATGACTTAGAGTAAGCACATATAATTCAGGTGGGTAGTTGTAAATGAGAGATAAGAGGTACTGCACATTCTAAAATATCGGAAAAACAGAATTGAGTTACATTGGGGCAATATTTGACATGCTTGGAATATCACGGTATCTCATTAATGTGACGTCATTCCTAATTCAATGAATAAGTTACAACCATGTTTTATTACTTAGAAGATTATTACTCACATGATATTAATAGAATCACATGATCTTTTTTAGGTGCTATCTGAACTATTTAAAGATAATGATTAAAATTATGGGGATAAAATTAATGATTAAATAACTGAGGGGAGGAGGGAATCAGAGTAATATCATCGTCCAGACTAGAAAATATAGAAATTTGTTTGTCATTGAAATAATTTTATTTCTTAGAATCAAATAAATTTGTTTAATTTTTAGACAAAAATCCCATTTTGGAATTAATATGATGACTATTAGAAATAACCTGGTATATTAAGAGGTTCAATATACATCAAACTCATTCATACGAAGTTTCATCAGTAAAATTCAGCCTAAAATTAACAGTCTTCTGATATGCGAGTCTCCATGATCAGGGGCTGAAGTCTGAGATTCACGAATTCAATAACCTGGAGAATCATGAATTCAAGAACCTACAACACAACAAATTCGCCTTGTATAGAGACTTGGTGTGTGATAAATCTACCTATATGTGGCCAACATTCTCTCGTTGATGTGAATCGGGAATTTGAATCATTTATTCAAGTATCATTCTCATCTTTTAATCATGTTTCAAAATTACAGCATCCATTTCCGAATATATTTCATGAAATTTCTAATAGACCACAAGCATCAAATCTATCTTAATTAACTTTTATCCTCAAAAGTCAATACTGTTTCATTCTTACCTCAGTGCCGTAGAAATTTTAAGCCATTTTAAAATAGAGAATTTGAATGCGTTTAATTATAGGAAAAGTTTCAAATAACATTCGTAAAATCCAAAACTTTTTTTATTTAATTGAATATTAATATCAATATTTCAAACAAACCCTGTATTAAGGAAAGTCAAAGATTAATTCTTCTATTTTTAATTCAATTTGTCCGAAGCAATTAAGAATTCGAGCGAAGCGTTTAATTGCTTCCTTCATTAAAGCAATTCTTTCGTTCATAATATTGGAGAATCTAATTAATTTCACAGGAAGTGTTTTTTAAGTGTCGCGCTATGACTGTTAGGTAACCTTATGACTTTCTGACTTTTAAATTCGAGTCATTAGTTTAATTAAAGTTAGTCCAAAAAGAATGAAGAAACTTAGCTGATTTTTTTATACACTGCTTGAATTCTTCCTAACTTAAAGAGTGAATTGTATATTATGAAAAATTTGAGTATATATTGGTACAATAACAAATGCCAAATGTTTTAATTCAAGAGAAATTATTTCAAAAAGAGAGTGCTTTAAATAAATGATTATCAAAAATGTATTCGTTTTTCAGGTTGGAATATTTTTAGTAAAAGGAATGAATATTGGTTATGCATTCATAACTAGTATTCATTCCTCGGATACTGATATTTTTTGGATTTTTTTTCTACATCATAAATAATCTAATTATAAATAAATTGAGGTACAAGGAGAACTTCTCAAAGAAATGATAATAGATATATTGAAAAGCATTAATAACATAAACAAATGTATTGAGTGTTAGCAAATTTAATAAAAATTGTTTTTTTATCGGAATACTTAAAAATAGAAATATTTTATTTTAGTTTGTATATATTTTTAGCCTTTAATTTATAAATTCTTAACATAATTATTGTGACATCTTCACGTCAACTTTTTTTCTCAAATTCATTATTAGATACTCATGCTCGTTTGGAATCAAACTTTGATAAATTAATTGATTATCTTATAATTAAGTTCTAATATTATAAAAATAATGTATTGTTTCGGAGAATAAATACTCAAAAAAATTCAAGCACATCAAATGTTTTAAAAAAATCTATCACAAGATTCAGCCTTTACAAATCTGAAACAAGTAAAGTTAAATGAAAGTTATAAAAATAAAAATTGGAATAAGAAAATTCCAAGTTATTATGTCCCAAGATAAATTTTATTGTGCACTTATTTCATTTGTATATATTTTAAACTCTTTAAAAAATTATAAGAAACAAATTACCTTTATACATGAATATAAATTTTTATTGGATTATACTATTAAATTTAAATTTATACAGTATTTTTATTGGCAATAAGCACATTTCAGTAGAGCCTCATTGAATTTGATATTATTTTTGCATTTTTAAATATAATAACATTTAAAAAATATGTATTGTTCAAAGTCGTTACAAATTTCGCCAAAAGATTTCGCCACTTATTTGAAAAAATAAATAACAAAATTTTCAATATAACGCACCATACTTCTCCAAAATATTTTCTTTGAGGTTTCCAAAGAAAATTAGCTCATAACCGTGTCAGCTTTGATATAGACTAACAAGCTTTACAGATGTAACATTCAACTTCTTCAATACTTTGAGAATTTTACTGATGCACCACTTGTCTTTGAAGTATTCTCAGGAAAAAAGTCGAAGATTCAAATCCGGTGAATGAGAGGGGACAATCTATGATGCTTTTTATATGATTGCGATTTTGAAGGATAGTGACAAGATCATGAAAACAAATATTGCAAGCATACAATGTGGCTTTGCATATACCATAGCATAAATCACAATATGTGACTAGAATTTTCCAAAGCATTTTATTACCACAAATCCATGCGGCTTTAGTAAAAAAAGACTAATTATTTCTTTAGAGGGCATAACGGTCCATCATTTTTCCTGGATCCAGAGATGATCGATTAGCTTAAGGGAACTTTTTTCCCTCAAATTCGCCAATTTTGCCTCACGATGTAGTCAATGTTAAAATGCGCTTAATCTGAAATCCAAATAGATGCCAAATCAATACACTACCATCTGATTTTAGAAGGAAATCGCTCTTTTATAGGTATGCAAATATTTAGAGATTGGTGGGATTTTTTTTCTTTTGAGTGAGAATAATTAGGAGAATTTCTTCCGTTGAATATTTTCATAGTCTATACATAGATGCAATACTTCTTCCCTAAGACTGAAATCACTTTGTACCGCATATTGAACAACGTGAACACTACTGCCGAATGCAGTCGTCAACGGTCGCTGCAGTTCGTTGAAATATAACAAAGCTTACACTGTATTCTTCTCCAGCCCTATGGCCATACTGAAATTTCATTGAAAATTCCGCACAGTTTGCGCAGCATTAAAACAACAATGGAATTCTAGCTCAAGAAATATCTCTGTATAAAAAATATAACACCTTTACACAACAAGCATGCAATATCAAAACAGCAAGAACTATAACTCTTCAACAGAAGAGTATTGTTTCAAACCTGTAATTTCTTTCCCAGCACGAATAGTGTCATTGTAAGAAAGACCGTTGTACGATCTGTCCTGTGCACGCTGAGCGGGTGACGCGTCAATGACCTCAGAGCTTGGCGACAAACTTGGCGATTATTTGGCAGCTTTGGGGACAAACTGGATCATACTGGAAAGTTCGAGAAGTTTCACGATCCATCCAGTAGGAACCGAGATACACCCAGAGACGTCCTGATTGGTCTGGAAGATTCTAGCCCCGCTCCCCTGAACCATAAAAGACAGGCACTCTCAATCTGCGGCGAAGTCATGTGTGAGACTAGTTGGAGTCACCGGCAAGTAAAAGAATTGGAGGGTTAGACAGCAAGCAAGCTGCTGCACTAGTGATTAAATGAGCTGCGTTATTACAATTGATTGGCGGTATTTGTAGAAAAAAAAATTTGTAACAGTATATAGTATGACCCAGGGGTGAATTTCCAACTGGGTAGCTGCTTAGGACGTCTAAGTTGAGAGGGAATTGCAAGTAGGTCAATCAAAAATCTGTATTTTACAAGTTGGTAAATAAGTAAGTTTGTAAAAAATATAAACTCAAGAAATGATAAAATATTAGGATAGTATTAACACTCTTATCACTATAATTGGCCATGTCCCTATATGCTTCAATACATTTACTCAATTACTAAAAGATTTCTTAATCTGAACTTCTACTTTAAAATTATTGCGTACAAGTATGGATGACGGGAAGCCTGAAGTAATTATAGATAAATAATAAAAAATACATATTCATAAAGTTAAAAAGAATATTAACGGAAAATAAATTATTAATACATTTAAAATGTGAAATTAAATTAAACCATCTTATTAAAAGAGGGGCCTCATCATGTGACGCAAAATACCCACGTCCATCTCTGTTATGACACAAAATAAGGGAGATGGATGTTGACTCACTGATCTATTTGTTGCAACACACAATTTTTCCTCAACAAGCACTAACAGATGTACAACCAATTACAAACAAATGGACGTTTTTTATTTCCACTATTCCTTCAAGAGATAATTTGTAGTTCCTCCTCGTGGTAAAATTTGAACGTTATATAATTTTCAGAACTTATTGCTTTCTAATCAAATTTCTGCTTCCAATCATACCATAATTATTCACGAACAGAATAAATCAATCATTCTTGTAAACCTAATTTATGCAATACTCATTAAACATTTTTGATTGCGTTAAGAACCTAAAAATATTTCATCAGTTGGAAAAGTGCTTGGGAATCTCATTTAGCATTATGTTTTCGACACCAGCATTAATCATTAGTGAAGAAAGTTAACTTTCTTGTAATATTAAATAATCAAAAATGAATGATTGAATGGATTTGAAATCGTTAGAATCATATTAAAAATATTAAGTCAAAATGATAAACTATGCAGGGTTGAAAGAAAAGGAAAAAATATTGTCATGTAGGTTCGTTAGTGTGGAACTCAATGACACATGCACAAGAAGTAGAGCTAAACCAATTTATTAACTCAACTCTGAACTGAGAATACAGTGAGGGGCAAATCTGCTTTTATACTAGCAGGGAAAGTTCCAGAATACTTTTCTGGAGACAGTAAGAAAAGTCCAGAACACTTGTCTGGTAAACTAAAGAAGTGTCTAGTATCTTCTGGAACATGAAATAAAGGAAAACATAAAATCAAGCAATTAAACATTTACATATACTATGAACCGTATTGTCTCCAGCGGGATTAGAACCCACGGTCTCTTGATTATAAGACCAGTGTCATGATCAGTCGGCCATGGAGATTCGACTGTCTTTCTTCAATGTGGCAATATGTTCTCACGTAGATTCTATAGTATAGAACTGAATGGCGCACACAAGAGGTAGAGCTAAACCAATTTATTAACCCAACTCAGAATACAGTGACTGACATATCTTCTGCTTTTATACTAGCAGGGAAAGTTCCAGAATACTTTTCTGGAGACAGTAAGAAAAGTCCAGAACACTTGTCTGGTAAACTAAAGAAGTGTCTAGTATCTTCTGGAACATGAAATAAAGGAAAACATAAAATCAAGCAATTAAACATTTACATATACTATGAACCGTATTGTCTCCAGCGGGATTAGAACCCACGGTCTCTTGATTATAAGACCAGTGTCATGATCAGTCGGCCATGGAGATTCGACTGTCTTTCTTCAATGTGGCAATATGTTGTCACGTAGATTCTATAGTATAGAACTGAATGGCGCACACAAGAGGTAGAGCTAAACCAATTTATTAACCCAACTCAGAATACAGTGACTGACATATCTTCTGCTTTTATACTAGCAGGGAAAGTTCCAGAATACTTTTCTGGAGACAGTAAGAAAAGTCCAGAACACTTGTCTGGTAAACTAAAGAAATGTCCAGTATCTTCTGGAACATGAAATAAAGGAAAACATAAAATCAAGCAATTAAATATTTACATATACTATGAACCGTATTGTCTCCAGCGGGATTAGAACCCACGGTCTCTTGATTATAAGACCAGTGTCATGATCAGTCGGCCATGGAGATTCGACTGTCTTTCTTCAATGTGGCAATATGTTCTCACGTAGATTCTATAGTATAGAACTGAATGGCGCACACAAGAGGTAGAGCTAAACCAATTTATTAACCCAACTCTGAACTGGGAACATAGTGACTGACAAATCTTCTGCTTTTATACTAGCACGAAAAGTTCCAGAATACTTTTCTGGAGACAGTAAGAAAAGTCCAGAACACTTGTCTGGTAAACTAAAGAAATGTCCAGTATCTTCTGGAACATGAAATAAAGGAAAACATAAAATCAAGCAATTAAATATTTACATATACTATGAACCGTATTGTCTCCAGCGGGATTAGAACCCACGGTCTCTTGATTATAAGACCAGTGTCATGATCAGTCGGCCATGGAGATTCGACTGTCTTTCTTCAATGTGGCAATATGTTCTCACGTAGATTCTATAGTATAGAACTGAATGGCGCACACAAGAGGTAGAGCTAAACCAATTTATTAACCCAACTCTGAACTGGGAACATAGTGACTGACAAATCTTCTGCTTTTATACTAGCACGAAAAGTTCCAGAATACTTTTCTGGAGACAGTAAGAAAAGTCCAGAACACTTGTCTGGTAAACTAAAAAAATGTCCAGTATCTTCTGGAACATGAAATAAAGGAAAACATAAAATCAAGCAATTAAATATTTACATATACTATGAACCACATTGTCTCCAGAGGGATTAGAACCCACGGTCTCTTGATTATGAGACCAGTGCCATGACCATTCGGCCATGCAGATTCGACTGTCTTTCTTCAATGCGGCAATATATAAAAAAAACATTATGGTTGTTAAGTTATTATCTTTATTTGAGGATATTTTTGAAATTTATTATTTGCATGTTTTATTCCACATACATATAGATAAATAAATTCTGATGAGTTCTTGCTTGAACACATATGCTAATTAGGTGCACAGTTTTTTTATTTATATTTATTAATGAAATTCATTGAACCTGATAGATTCATTTAACAATTTAGAAAATAAATATAAAAAACTGATTATTTAAATACCCATTCTTCTCTAATACTGTAATTGCAAAAACGGGCCTTTTATCCTTCTTTGAACAAAACCCGTTTTCTTCTAAACAAATAGTCAAAGTTCTTTCTAAACTTAATTTCTCAGCTTTTACTTTAAAAGGAGCAAGTATTTAATTCTTTTTCATTATTTAAAAAGGAAAATTATCTCAGATTAAGAGAGCGAGCACGAAATTCTGAAGCAATCTGAGTTTTAGACTTGTTTTGCACTGACTAACGTCTGCTAAATTTTAATCCTTTCAGATAATTGCAAGGTTTTAAAAAATATTTGGTCATAAAAATAAAATATACATATTTCTATTTGACTTTCATAAATTTACCATTAGAGAAAACGACAAAAGTTAATGAAGAATAATGGAAAAAAATCTCAATACTTAAATGAGATTATATATTTCATTCAATTCATGTTAATTGATACTCCTCAAAAAAGCAGCGTCAATTTCATTTTCGAACCAACTGTGCTTCATGCAAAATATAATACGAAAAACCAGAAGATATAGAAACAAGAGGATAGTTTTATCTTGGATGATATGTTATGCGATTATGATTCTAGTAAAATGATTGCATCAATGGTATAAAAATTTAAAATGCATTAACCATCATAACACAAAAAAATGTGCCGGTCTTTTGGGCCACGGACAAGATCTGGCTCATTAAAATGCGAAATCCTAAAAATATTTTCATAGTAATTATTAAAGAAATTATTTTTTGACAAAACTGTCATAAATAACGAAAATCAAGTGTGTTCACGAGAATCAAATGTGTCTCACGAGACCTTTTAGATCAAAATAGTTATGTAAACTGGTCAAATCGTTTGTGAGTCAAAACACGAATGCATCTATAATATTGTAAAGAATTTGACTTGAAAATTTCCGGGAGATAGAGCACCGTATTGGTGTAGATCAAAAATGTGATGACATCACACCGGTAGTACGTTTGGCAAACGGAGATTTCTTTCGGCGAGAGTCAGCGTGGTGTGGTGTGGTGTTGTGTTGTGTTATGTGATGTTGAAAGTAAAATTCATTGAAGCCTTGTGATAGTGTTCTATCTTGTGGATTAAGATGATGGTCGTGGGAATGGATATACAAATATTGTAATGTATTAATTTCCTGTTGTTTATATGTTTTGAATGTTTTTGTTTTTTATGTTATGTGTTTTATGCTGTGTGTTTTGTCCGACTGTGATGTTATAAATAAGAAAGATAAAGACAAATTTGGCCTATTCACTCGGCTTATTTTCATGACATCACAATATTATTTATTCGCAGTTGCAAACTTTTAGCAGTATAGTTAAGAGGAAAGTAATGGTATGAAATCGCTCATATCATATTCATACAAATAATTGTTATGCATAATGCTCATATATATTTTAGTAATAATTGTTCATAAGAATTTTAGTTTAACATACAATTTTATACATTTTCAAAAGAAATAAAAGTAGTTACGTGAAGAAAAAACAACTTTTCCAGAAATTAATGTATAATATACCAGCCAAGATTAGTTCCAGGCTTGCATTGATGAAGATGAACCGAATGTAGCGATTTATCTTCTAATAGTTCAGCAGATAATGATAAATCATCGTTAAAAATGAAAAACCATTTGTTATAATATTGAAGAACAACAGTCTATTTTTTTACAGTGGAACATATTTTATCAGTAGTTAAGCATTTACATGGTCAGTATGAATCGTCTTAGAGCTTCAGATAAAAAAAAAAGATTTCACGTGAAGCATATGTGATTCATATGGTCAGTATGAATAGTCTTAGAGCTTCAGATTTAAAAAAAAAATTTCACGTGAAGCATATGTGATTCATATGGTCAGTATGAATAGTCTTAGAGCTTCAGATAAAAAAAACAAAAGATTTCACGTGAAGCATATGTGATTCATATGGTCGGTATGAATAGTCTTAGAGCTTCAGATAATAAAAAAAGATTTCACGTGAATCACATGTGATTCATATGGTCAGTATGAATAGTCTTAGAGCTTCAGATAAAAAAACAAAAGATTTCACGTGAAGCATATGTGATTCATATGGTCAGTATGAATAGTCTTAGAGCTTCAGATAAAAAAAAAGATTTCACGTGAATCACATGTGATTCATATGGTCAGTATGAATAGTCTTAGAGCTTCAGATAAAAAAAAGCAAAACATTTCACGTGAAGCATATGATTCGTATGGTCAGTATGAATCGTCTTAGAGCTTCAGATAAAAAAAAAAGATTTCACGTGAAGCATATGTGATTCATATGGTCAGTATGAATAGTCTTAGAGCTTCAGATAAAAATAAGCAAAACATTTCACGTGAAGCATATGTGATTCGTATGGTCTGGATGAATACATAAATTGTGAGACACACTTGTTTCACGTGGCAATTAACGCATTAGAAACTACCTGAATTATTTCACCTACAGTCCGATTTCCTTTAACGATATCATCATTTTTTTCGATATTAAGGAGATTTAGAATATGATTTTAAAGAATAATTCACTTTTACTTTGGGATTTCCAAATCATTTTCTTTACTATTTTCATTAAAATCGTGATACTTTATAGCACTTTTCTCTCCAAATCTTTTTTTAAACTTCAATAAATTCTACAAAATTGCATTTTGTGCAACAATCTTTTGCAGAATTTTTTTTTATTTATTTCTCAAGAAACAAAAGCAAACAAGAACAGTTACCAAAAGTTTTCTGGTTAATAAGCTTGTTAGCTTGGAGCGAAACCATTATTCTCTTATTCAGAGCATCAAGCTGTAATTATAGCAGACTGCTGTTCGGGAACAAAAAAATATCAGCCAACTAATACCTTGACAACAGCAGCAAAAATAAATAAATAAATAAAACCGAGACATGGCAAACCACCTACATTTTCTGAAACTTCCTTTCATACTGCTTGATCTCAACAATAAAAATGTTTCTGTCCCGAAATGTCTGAAATACCTTTCTTCGAAAGGATGAAAATAAATGGGAAATTCGGCAAAGACTTCGAAGAATGTTATGCGACTGCTTAAAACTTTGTGTTAAAAATTTGCTTTTGAAACATTTTAACAAGATAATGCTCACAGACTGGAAACCATCTATAAATTTCGACATTCGTGTGTTAAAATAATTTAAAATTTTCGAAAAAAAAAACGTTAGACCTACAGCTACCAAATTTGGTATGTAGTAAGTTCTTGAGCAGCAGGTGCTAAATAAAAAGAACATTTCAAAAGTTTAATTAAATTTTCAATTGTAAATCAGTTGAGATTTTAATGTTTTTCTTTAGTAATTTCAGAGCAAATTCTTTCATAAAAACCATTTTTACTCCATTTAGAAACTCAAAAATAAGTTTATTACTAAAATGCATTTTACGATTTAACTTTTCATGTTTTTTATTTAAAACATTTATATTTATATACACATTGAAACGATATTAAATGCATTCTGTTATGCTCACATCATCATAATTAAGAGGAAACTTTAAAAAACTATAAAGGCAGATGATTTAAGTCATAGAATATATAGAGAATTTACGTAACTAAGTGAAAGATTTTTTTTAATTTCGTTCTATTTGACGGAACAAGGAAAGGGATTTTAATTTCAATTCAACAACGGAATTTATTGTTGAAAATTAAGTGAAAAGTAATTTTAAATTTATCAAAATTCAGATGGAATGTGTACGATTGGAATGATATGATTAAAAGAGCAATTTTTTAATTTTAAAATAGAGGGAAAATCAATTTTGTGCAAGTCAATTTTTTAATATTTTCTAGAATTATAGTGGAAAAATAACAAAATGTCACTTAATTTTTGATAAATTAAAATTCTTATCACACTCCAAGATCATATTTCCAAATCCAAACTAAAACTTTGCAAAATATGGTAGTAGCACCAGGTCTAACAGATGGTCCTGAAGAAGGCCAATGGACATGTTTACACAAACATTTATATTTATTGTAAGTTGAGATAGATAGTTAATTCATACTTCAATGAATGAAGCCATTTGAAACTTTTAAACTTAAGAGCAAACAATGTACAAATATGATAAAATAGCATTTCAATAGTCAAAACGTTATAATCTTCACTACTTTAGAGCAATTATAGATGAAAATTTAAATTTCTTATATATATTTATTCTATTATTCTTCGATTGTATTAAAAATGCTTATTAGAAGCACGCCTTTTCAAAAAGAGTTAATTTTCTATTCAATTTTCAATTCATTTCATTCTAAAAAACAAATTCGTATAGCGAATTGTATTATCTAAGTGAAACCAATATTTCACTTTGTTACAAATAAAAACCGAATAAAAATGCCAGCACATTTATAAATGAAAATATTACGGTAATCCGTTTTCTTAGATCTTGAACAGGAGTGGAAAGGAACGCCATAATTTAAAATAAAACATTGCCACTCTTTTTCTTAAGAAATTTCTTTATGAATGTACTTAACTTCTTAATACCAGTGTTTGTTTCCGTATATTTTTCCCCTTCTGAGAATATGCCACTCACAGACCATCTGCGTTCAAACTCACTAGAAAAATAAACAGAAATGAAAAAGTGAGTGTAGCCTACTAGAATCTCTGCTTTAAGATGTACGACAAATCTTATTTTTTCTCTTTAACACTTGGTTTACTTAAATCTTTCCCGTTAGTTTGGTTTCTTTATGGTATACTTATTACTCTTTCTTATAACTCGATAAGATAGACTACTCTTGAGTATTAAGGAAATAATTTTTCTCTGTACGGAAAGCAAATATATATATGTAAAAACAGGATATGTTATAGGAAAACATTAAAGTATGTAACTACATTTAGAATTAATTTTTCGAAAAATGTTATGAAATTTTTATACCTTAGATTTTTTCTATCAAATAGAATGAAATGTACTTACGTAATAGCTCAAAAAGAAACGATTTAAATATATTTAATTTGATACGTAATAGTGTGACTTTAACTGTAATACTATGCAACAATTTTTGGTTTCAACCTGTCAGAAAAAAGGCACTTCAAATACATATTCGGTTTTCTACTACTAGTGTGCTAGCCGTATCCCGGCGAATAATTACTAAAAAAATTGCCTAAGACTGTATGCTAATGGGCTGTTTCGTAGCGTACGATTAGTGTAACTCTTTATACAATATGGAATGATATCTTGTGACTATAACTACAGTTTTGTGCCCAATTTTGTTTTCAAACGACTAAAAACAAGACGTCCAAAATACATGTCTAACGGAAAGTGATATTTTATTCCAAGAATATTCCCGATAACACGGGGCATAGGTACTTAAAATTTACACAAAGCCAAAACTGTACACTAAAAGAGCACTTATAATCAACACTAACACAAGCAGATAACAAATATTTATATAAAAAATCGTTATAACAGCGAAAACAACTATAGAGCTCTTGAAGACTACCTTTCAAAGCAAGAATGGTTGAATCAACTTATCCCCTAAGATTTATTAGATTTTCACGTCATGGAATTTTCTAGAAGAATTTCATGATCTGGGTTTTTAGTAAAGATAAAACCAAAATTATCAAATTTTCTAGCAGCTTCCTTTTTGTTGCTAAATATTTATCAGTGTCAGGCCTTATTGAACAGTATTTCAAAAATAAGAAAATTAACTATCAACAGCTCATTCGTTTACATTGCTTACTAAATTTATAAAAATTTGTTCAAAAAATTTTCATGACCTTCAATATGTTTTACTTCTTTTTAGCTAAGTTATCAGAAACTATCGAATTACTTCGAAAAAACACCTGTTTGATCTTTATATGGCCTTGGAAAAACTTCAGGATTTAAAAAGAGCACCGAAAAGTGAAAAAGGCTTAAAATATGAACGATTCTACATTACATTTCACATTAATTATAGAAAGTGAATTGCATTTCAGATTTATAAACACTTTCAAAGAAAATTCTTTGGGATGCTATGACCATTATGATGTTTCTGGAAATAAATTCATTTCTATAAAAAATTTTGATAAAAATGTTTAGAACACGTTTATAAATCGCCATACTTATAGATATACTTTATTAACATTTAAAAGTATACAAAGTATACTTTTAATGTTGAAGAACAAAATAACAATAAAAAAATAGATAAAAAGTTTTCATAACTTTGCAAGATTTGTTCAAACTTATAAGATATTCCATGGCATTTTTCATTAATTTCGCCAGATCAGTTATGAATCATTTTTTTAAAATGAAGCACTTCAACAAATTAAAAATATTGTTATACATGCAAAGATTGTAAACTTGACTTTGAAATAAAGAATCAGTGGTTTTTCCAAATCTACTGGATATCTATAAATTATTTCGGCTGTGCTATTTTTATAAATGTCGATTTTTTTTTCATTCATTGTGCATTACATTGACTGGAAAGTATTATAAAATCGCGTTGCCTAAGAGCAAACACACAAAACCATCATTTTTCACTTAGTTAAATTCTTCTAAGATATGAAAAAAATTCAGATAAACTTACTGGCACATAGAAAGACAAGAACAATTACACAATTCGTTTCTTAACGTTTCAGCAAAAGCAGAAAAGAATGATTTCCGAAGCGAAACGTATTATTAAAATAAAGCACTCCTGCTGTCTTAAGGAATGCTTGCTGAGATATGTATTTGCTTCTAAAATCCGATGCTTCATGTCGTGTTCTTTCTTCTTTATTTCAGCTTAGAATATGCTAGTCTCAGTCCATTTGCATGCAAAAGCATCAGAAAGAGAAACAAAAAAGAAGGAGAAAGTGAGCACAGCTAGTTAGAATCTTTTCTTCATGCAGATGTCGTACGTCGAATCTTATTCCAGTTTCTTTCTTCTTGTATTTGAACTACTTAAATCTTTTCCAATATTGACAGAGTGCGTTAGTAGTGTATGTTTTTTCATGGCTGTTGCTTCTTATTACTCAGAACGGAAGCTTTCCAAGATCTTAAGGCGGATATTTTCGTAGTCCAAGAAAAGCAGAAATCGTAAAGGATGCTCAGAAACAGTTCATAAGTCAATAAAAACAGTTAATGCCTTCGGAAAACTTTAAGAAAATTTATCGATTGTCTGATAGGCGGCTTAAACAAGAAAATAGGGTCGAATTGAGAGATAGTAAGACAGAAAATCTCGTAACTTTCAGGAAAGAAAGTTTCAAGAATAAAACCTCTTTAAGTTTTAAGCATAAGATGAGGTTTGAAAACATTGATATATTATTCATGACATATTTTAACAATGTGAAAAGGGGTAAAAATGCTAATAAAAGAGTTTTTGATTTTTAATGTATTAATTTAACAATTATGCCATGAATTATTTGTTCAAAACGCGATATAAATTAAAAGATTTGTTCACAGCTTTTTCAGCATACAGTTAAGAACTTCTTAGAAACTATTTTTACTTTCTCGTATACGTAGTATAGAGAAAAAAATAGTAATCATCAAAAATTCGAACTCGAGATTTTGACGAATCTCCACATTTTAGTCTCAGCTTCGGAGCCGGAGGGTTTCAGGTTCGTGACCCGATTCCACCCAAGAACCGCCGTGTAAGGGGGTCTGTCGCACGTTAAATCTGTCATGACCAAACTTCCTCCTGTTGGTGCGGTGTAGTGTGGAGAGGGAATGTCAGTTCAGGTGTCGTCCTCGTCACCTGACCTCGGTTCAAAATGACGAGGTCCGTCCCAAAATAGTCCTAGTGTTGCTTTAAAACGGGAAGTTAATATAACCAAACCAAACGTTTTAGACTTCCCTGAATTCGATAATCTTTTAAATTATTTTTGTCTCTGTTTGTGATAAAGATAACTCAAAAACGCTTGGAGCTAGATAGATGAAATTCGATATAATGCCTTTAAACCAAATTTGTAGATTTTTATGAATGTATAAGCAAAATCCTGTCAGAGGAAGTCTGTCCGTCCAGATGTTCAAATATAAGCTATCGTATTAACTATAAAATGAAGAGAGGTAGACAGATAAAATTAGATACACGAAATTAAAATCTAAAGTGTAGGAATTAACGAATTATTTAAATAATCATTTAACGAATTTTCAGCTTAATACAACAATTGGTTCACCATCCATCGTCTGTCGTCCAACAATTGGTTGACCATTTCAGAAACATGTAAAAGCGATAACTCAAAGTCGCAATGACTTCAGTAAATCAAATTTAGTTGGTGAATTTAGGACAACAAGTATATTTTTTGTCAAATTTTTGCTACAATCGGTTGGAAAAATCTCTTCTAAAAACAAATTCGATTTTAAGATACTATTAACCGCATGCCAAATATTAATTGCCAAGGATCGCAAGATAAATTCATTAAAAATGCTAAATCCATGCCAAAGGTTAATATTTCGTATCTATTGTACGCCAATGCCATGCAAGGAGCTCTCTGGGATAATATATATATCAAATAGAGCATGCAAGAAAGTTTTGGGGAGACCATTTCAGTGGTTATTATTAGTTAAGATTAGACTAGTCTATATTTATCTAGAGCGTGTAACTAACCTTATTTAATTCTGTGGTGAAAGCTTATAAACCAGTTAACAGCTACGCTGCACGAGCAATTGCTTTTGTATCATGGTCATGTTACTGGACTGCGAACCACAAGGTTCCAGGTTTTATCCTCGCTCATATCAAACCGCCACTGTTCTATTCTGTCCCTTCCATGTTCTTGTATTGTTTTAAAGCAAACAAGGTTTATTTTAGAAAGAGCCTCCTAATTTTTAATAATAATTGCTTTTATTATCCAAAGAAATAATCTGAAAGTAAATTGGGAATAATAGAATGTCATATTTTTAGTGAAAAATAATAGAACTATAAAGATTATGCTGCATTGTTTTAAGGCATGTGGTCACCTCAAACCATCAACATTCTGGGTAACAATTTTCTATACTTTATTCGTCATTGTAGATGAATTATGGACTGAAAAAGTTCTAAGCGAAACGAATAGATCTGGAAAAGAACTTGAATGAACCCAAATGAATCGCCAACGATTGCGCTCTAATAGGCTATTTTTGTAACTACGGTTCTCCGAGTTATGCAGTTTGTAGGAACAGGTTGTGAGTAACGCAACTCATCATCGCAAGTTATTGCGGTTCACACGTAACTAAATATTATAAATCATTATTAATGTTTTGTATTTGTTTAATTGTTATAATTGTTCATGTTTGTTTTTGAAGTAATTGCATCAAAAATATTTTATATATTATTTTTTATGTTAAATGAAACTATTTTTCTGCTGTTGCATCTGGCAACGAGATTTTTATTGTAAAAATAAATAGAACGAGTGAGATGCTCACCGTTGCTTGGATTTGACGTAGTTTGTGTTTTTATTTTAATTTCTTTAAAATACTTTAAATCGTTGGTCGTAATATCCTAAAATAAGAAATGTTTATTTTATGTATCGAGCGTTTACAATCTGCACATTAAAACGCAGAGTCATATGCCAATAAAGTGGTGACCCGGAAACAGAACTGCAATGGCGACCAGCGAAAAAGACGAACCGAAACTAAGTGCAGCGGATACAGCATCTAATGGTGAAGTAGCCAAGGTTAGTGTAAAAATTCCTCCATTTTGGACAGAAAAGCCAGAAATTTGGTTTTACCAAGTGGAGGCGCAATTTTCCATTAGTGGTATTAAATCGGAGGAAACAAAATTTCATTATTTAATTGCGCAGATGGAACCAAAATTTATTGAAAATTTATGGGATATAGTCACTGATGCTAATGAAAATAAATATACCGCTGCGAAGGAGAGATTGCTGAATACCTTTAAAGAAAGTGAAAATAGACGTATTCAGCGTCTCGTGTCAGAAATGGAGTTAGGCGATTTACGGCCAACTCAACTACTTCAAAAAATGCGTAGTTTGGCGACAGATGGGATTTCGGATAATGTGTTGAAAACTCTATTTCTTCAAAAAATGCCGGATTCCATCCTAAATATCCTAATCGTCAGCAATGAAGATATCCGGAAACTTGCCGAAATGGCTGACCGTATTGTAGAAATGCATCCGAATCGGGAAATATATGCTACATCTAGAGATGATATACAGCAGGATAGTGAAATAAATAGTTTACGTTCGCAGATTGTTTCTTTAGAGCGTAAAATCAACCTCTTACAACTTGAACGCAGTCGTTCAAGGAGCAGAGCTGCTAATCAAAACAATCGGGGGCGCAGCGCGTCTCGTAAACGATTTAATCCTGCTGGCAAGTACTGTTTTTTTCATTATAAATTTGGAGCAAAATGTTACCCTGATAAATGTAAACAACCTTGCGAGTGGAAAAATGCAAATTCGGAAAACTAGCATCAGCAGCAGACTTAACGGCGAGTTCTGCTGCGGAAGTAAATCAAGATTGCCGTAAATACCGTCTATTTGTCTTTGACAAAACAACGGGTTTGCGTTTTCTTGTGGACAGTGGAGCTGATGTTAGCATTATTCCCAATACTGCAAAACAAATTTCAACTAGTGATTATAAATTATATGCTGCAAATGGAACTGAAATTGAAACATATGGAACGAAAGTATTGACCCTTGATTTGGGATTACGTCGTGAATTCCAATGGCCTTTTGTCATAGCAAATATAAAACAGCCAATTTTAGGAGCAGATTTCCTAAATCGTTTCCATTTGTTAGTTGACGTTAAGAATAAAACATTAATTGACGGAATAACTAACCTGTCTACTCAAGGTAAAGTTGCACCTGCCTTAAACGTCAGTGTAAATACAATGTACAGTGCCTGTAAATATTCAGATTTATTGTATTTGTACCCATCTATTACAAAACCTAATTTTTTTATTTCTGATGTAAAGCATACTGTAAAACACCACATAGAAACTAGGGGACCACCAGTGTACTCTAAAGCAAGGCGATTAGATCCGAAGAAATTAGAAACTGCCAAACAGGAATTTAAGTTTATGCTGGACAATAATATTATTCGTCCATCTAAATCAGAGTGGCCCAGTCCACTGCATATGGTCTCGAAGAAAGATGGATCTTTCCGACCATGCGGAGACTACAGAAGGTTGAATGACCAAACACTCCCAGATAGATATCCAATTCCTAGACTCGAAGATTTTCAGCACATTTTGCCAAACAAAGTCATATTTTCTAAAATTGACCTTTTTAAGGCCTATTTTCATATTCCTGTTGCAGAGGAGGACAAGAAAAAAACGTCTATTATTACTCCGTTTGGACTTTACGAATTTAACAGAATGAGTTTTGGTTTGCGGAATGCTCCGGCAACATTCCAAAGATTTATTCACGAAGTATTTCGAAATTTAGACTTCGTGTTTCCTTATTTAGATGATGTATTGATTGCCTCTTCTAGTCCAGAAGAACATCGTTCACATCTCAAAATAGTTTTTCAACGCTTAAATGATTACGGGCTTCGCATAAATGTCAGCAAATCAATTTTCGGAGTTGATTCACTAGAATTTTTGGGCTATAAAATTTCGGGTAAAGGATCAAGGCCTCTGCCTGAAAAAGTAAAGGCCATATTAGAGTATCCATTGCCAAATACCCTTCAAAAATTGTGTACATTTTTGGGCATGCTAAACTTCTATCGTCCATACATAAAAAATGCTGCGGAAACTCAAGCCCTTCTTCATGAATTTTTAAAAGGTGCCAAAAAGAAAGATCAGAGAAAAGTACCTTGGAGTGAGGCAACTGTAAAATTATTTGAAAAATGCAAAATGGATATAGCAGAAGTTGCAATGTTGACATATCCAAATTCCGATTATCCTCTGTCTCTTCACACAGACGCATCGGATTTGGCTATAGGAGCAGTTTTGCAACAACACGAACCTGATGGGTTGAAACCTATCGCATTTTTTTCAAAAAAGTTAAATGAGGCACAAACCAATTATTCGACGTACGATCGTGAACTTTTGGCTATTTATTTGTCCGTAAAACATTTTAAGCATTATTTGGAAGGTAGAGATTTCCAAATCTTCACTGATCATAAACCTTTAGTTTTTGCTTTTAAGCAAAAGAACGACAAAGCGTCGCCAAGACAGTTGAGACATTTACAGTATATTTCTCAATTTACCACAAATATATGTCATGTAAATGGTCAGGAAAATATTGTCGCAGATACATTATCGAGAATTGCTAATGTTAACCTGCCAACTATAGACTATGATCAAATTGCTGACGCCCAAATTGATGACGACGAACTGAAACAACTGCGACTTTACAGTAAATCCTTGAAATTTAAGCAGTGTCAACTTCCATCCGGAAAATCTTTATGGTGCGACACATCTACATCAAAGGTTAGACCTTTTATTCCAAAGCCTTTCCGTATGCGGATGTTTCAACAAATCCATTGTTTAGCTCACCCCGGAATTCGTACAACAGTTAAAGAAATGTCATCACGATTCATTTGGTCTTCACTGAAACAGGAAGTTCGTAACTGGACACGAGCATGTCTCCATTGCCAAAAAAATAAAATTTCGCGGCATACAAAATCCGAATTTGGAACTTTTAAACCGCCAGATGATCGTTTTAGTGTAATTCATATTGAATTGATTGGGCCGTATTCTCCATCGGATGGATATATCTATTGTTTGACATGCATCGATAGACACACATCTTGGATGAAAGTGGTTCCTTTACGACAGATCACTGCTGAAGTTGTTGCACAAGCTTTTTACGAATGCTAGATAACACGATTTGGAGAACCTTCTCTCGTGGTTACGGATCGAGGAACTCAATTTACTTCAGAATTATTCAGAAAATTAGCAATAATTTGTGGTGTAAAATTACGGCATACGACGTCTTATCATCCCCAAAGCAATGGAAAGATAGAACGCCTACATCGCACGCTCAAAGCAGCCATTAGATGCCACAACTGTATTCGATGGACTGAGTCGTTGCCTACGGTTCTCATGGGTTTACGAGCTTCTCTTCGAGACGATTGTAGTAATTTGGTAAATCTATCAAATTACCTGGTGAGTTTTTTGAAGATTCGAAAACTGTGTCCATTACAGATTCTTTTGTTGATAATCTGCGAAAACAGATGCAGTTAATAAAACCAAGAATACCCAAGCAAAAATGTAAACAACACATTTTTATTCCACAAGATTTAAATACAACTACTCACGTATTTCTTAGGATTGATCGCGTAAAAAAACCCTTAGAACCGCCATATGAGGGACCCTTTTTAGTATTACAACGAACTCAAAAATTTTTCACGTTATTAATCAAAGGTGAACATGTAAATATTTCTATTGATCGAATTAAACCAGCCTATAAGTTAACACATTTTGACACGTCTGATGCTTCATTGCCATCAACTGTTAACAGTCCTGCATCTTGTGAACCCAAAAGAAGTGGCTCAACTGAAAGAATGCAACATAAGAATGCATTAAATGATTTAATAAAGGACGAGAAACTGCCTGCTTTAACCACACAAACACGTTGCGGAAGGAAAATAAAACGACCTGTCCGTTTTACAGACGATGCATAAAATGTTGTTCTAGTGCATTATATTCATATTAAATTTAAATGTCATTTTCAATTTTTTTTTCTAATTAGCGTAACTTCGTTACTGGCAAGGGAGTGATGTAGGAACAGGTTGTGAGTAACGCAACTCATCATCGCAAGTTATTGCGGTTCACACGTAACTAAATATTATAAATCATTATTAATGTTTTGTATTTGTTTAATTGTTATAATTGTTCATGTTTGTTTTTGAAGTAATTGCATCAAAAATATTTTATATATTATTTTTTATGATAATGAAACTATTTTTCTGCTGTTGCATCTGGCAACGAGATTTTTATTGTAAAAATAAATAGAACGAGTGAGATGCTCACCGTTGCTTGGATTTGACGTAGTTTGTGTTTTTATTTTAATTTCTTTAAAATACTTTAAATCGTTGGTCGTAATATCCTAAAAAAAGAAATGTTTATTTTATGTATCGAGCGTTTACAATCTGCACATTAAAACGCAGAGTCATATGCCGATGCATATGACTCTAATAATAATAATTGCAGTTAATAATACAGAAATACATTTATTAGAATATACGGGAAAGTTTCGAGGAGATGAATCTCTTTTGTTTATTTTGCAAATGAAAAGCATAAAACAGGAATAGGATTTTCCACAAGTACAAACAAAAGCAATTTTCTTTCATTTTTTATCATAAATCTTTATAACGCAACTAATCATTTCAAAAATAGGATTCCACTGTATTCACAGACGACGACAATTGAAACAAAATGCTGTACTTTTACTTTGATAGAAACAGAAGAATGACATTTTGTTAAAACAAGATATTTCTGCATTCTTTTTAAGAATACTTTAAGGCCATTACGCATTTTGATTATCTTTACGATTATAGGCACGATTCTATGAAGCGATTTTCCATCTTCTTACGGAATATATTCCCAAAATATACTTAATTCTAAAATCCATTTCTTCACTCCAAATTTTTCTTTCTGTTATTTGAACCGATCTCGGCCATTTGCATGCAAAAGTAACAGAAAGATAAATAAGAAAGAAAGTAAACATTGCTAGTTGGGACCTTTTCTGTATGCAGATGTCATACGTTGAATATTATTCTACCGTCTTTCTCTTAGTATTTGGACTACTTAAATCTTTTCCAATATTAACTGAGTGCATTCGTGGTGTATGTTTTCTTTTTCATGGTTGTTGCTTCCTATTAGTCGGCAGAGAAACTTTCAGTGGTATTAAGACGAAGATTTTTGAAAAACCAGAAAAATAAAAATGCTAAAAGCATACACGGAAATAGAGCACACATGTCAATAAAAACATTTTATGTTTTCGGGAAACTTTAAGAACGGTTTTTACAGGTGATAGTCTGCTTAAAATAAGAACATAGATTTGAACGATCGATGGTAATGTACAAATTCTTGGAATATTCTCGAATGTTTCCAAAATATTTTTGGTAACTTAAACGCATCATTCGTAAGATATATTTATAAAGCAAATAAATAACATTTTAATGAACTCACTTAAAAATTTCGTAGATTGATATGTTTTTTTGATAAACATTAAAAAAATTATTGATCATTTATGCAATAAGCAAATGGTAATTTCTTTAAAACTTACATTTAATATAAGATTGTAAAATACCTAAAATAGTACAGTACACTCCCGAGTATCCGGTTCACGACTCTCCGGCTTTTGTACAATCCGGCTTAGTTTTCTTTTATAGCAATTAAATGAGGAAGGCAAAGCATCTATTAAGGACTTTTTCATAACTAAAAACTGTTAGTATTGATTCTTATCTTAGGGTTATCTGTGTTATCATTTATCAGTGAAAAATAAAATCAGTTTGAGCCAATTTTCTTAAGAATAAGGCTTACTATTTACGTTAATGTTTTGTTTATGTTTCCAGCATTTAAATTGGGCATTACAGATTTTATGTTAAAACGCGAACATTTTATATCCTTTAACTTACTTTTCTCTAATAAATTCTTGAATCATGCAATGCAGTATCTGTCTCTAATAAATTCTTGCAGTGCAGTATATAAACATAAACGAACTACCAGTACACAGTCTTCTATTTTAACACGACACTTTACGGCATCTCTTCTATGCTTCACTGTGTCGCTGCCGCTTTCACATTCTACGTCGTTGATATGAATGTAGGGGTTAGTACTCAATAAGAAGTGAGAAAATAAGCATTATAACACTGAATTTTGGTAAAAAAAATTGCCTTCTGGTATTGGTGAGCAAAGAAGTGAATTCATAGAACTCTGGCATACCCGCCTCTTCTGTTATCCGGCCTGCCCTTCCTAGACATTAGGCAGAATACTCGGGAGTGTACTATATATGTAAATATAAGATCGAATCAAGTTAAGATTTAATCAAGAACAATAATATCATCATATTCAAATAGCCATACAATGGGAGATGGATTTAGATATTTACTAAAAGATTTTGAAAAGCAAAATTAATCATTTATAAGATTTTTCTAATAATACGATCTAAAAAAATTGCTCAATTCAAATTGGTACTTTGTTCTTTTGCATGTTTTATCAAAAATGCTCACACTCAAAGCATATTTTGTTTAATTTCTAAAAATATGTTTGAATCCTGTTTAAATGTGTTCATTCTAAACTAGTTTTGAAAATTCATACAAGCTTAAACAGGGAGCTTCAATTTCCATTTTATTTTGTCTTTAAAATTATACTTAAATTACAGAATATTTAAGATATATATAGCAGGAATCATCTGAACTTCTTTGTTACGAAATAAATCCTAAAAACATGACTGTGCATATGAAAACGAGACAGAAAGGGATATCAATTTTTTCAGTGCTCCGACAGTAAATATTTTCAAAACGACGCCATATTGTTAAAATGAAGTGTTCCTATTGTCTTCTTAAAGAATATTTTTCGAAATTCACTTACCTTTTTTTTTCCATCTGCCTATTCTGTTCATTTGCATCCAAAAGTACTGAAATGCATGCGAAGAAGAAGAAAGTGAGAACAGTCAGTATGATTGTCTTCTTCATGCAGACGTCGTGCGTCGAATTCTATTTGAATTCGTGAATTCGTTTCTCTTGATATTTTGAAAACTTAAATCTCTTCATATATTGATTTAATACATTCGTTGCGAGTGTTTTTTTGTGACTGCCGCCAAAGAAACGGAAATCTTCTTCGTTCTTTGATCGGAATATTTGAAATCAAAGATAAGAAAAATATTAGAATTTATTTTACTTGAAAATAGCACGTACAGCATTAAGAGCAGCATTTTGAAAATTCAAAGAACATTTACTGAAGGGCAAATAGCTGGTTTGCCCGTGATCAGGGTTTCCCGGGTTCGAATCTCGGTTCGGGCACGGCTGTTCTTCATTTGTGTTCTATCTGTGAGGTGTGTGAATGTGCCCTCCTGTAAAAAGGGGTTGTGGAAGCGAATGTGTGAGTTTCATCTTCATATAAGCTAGAAGTCAGACTTTTGCCCTCGGTTCCTCAGTGGTCTTTACCCTCAGAAGCTACTGCATCCCCTTTCCGTGATAACGCGGACACGACATCGTCAATAGCTGGCTTAAGCAAGAAAGAATTAAAAGGTGAAATGATAATGCAAATTCTTCCGAAATTTTGGGATAGCTTTTTAAAAGCTGGGATATGTTTAGAAAGCAATCTATACACAAATGTAATATATTTGTGCATAAATTGCCTTCTAAATTGTGTGTACCTACAATTGCGTATATTATGTAGGTACACAAATGATTTACACTATTTTAGAAACCTTACACCGTTTTGGCAATGTATTGTACGTTTCCCTAAATTGTGTCTATTTCTTTATACTTCCAGTCATATCACAGAAAAGTGCAACAAGGTTGAAAAATGGCCGAAATGTTAAAATTTTTCATTATGGTTTAATTCTGAATTAATATCAAATATAATAAAAGTTTATGAAAATTTTATTAAAAGCATCTTTTATATAATGAAATCTATAACAAAACTAGGTAGAATCTTCAACAATAAAAAAAGGCAAGGTTAAATATTATTTGTAGCAATGGAAAATATTTGACTTTCATTTCAACAATGAAATATATTGTTTTAAAATAAGCTTAAAATATATTTTGAAATTAATTTAAAATAAAAACAATTATAAGGGGAAAAGATTAACATCATTGAAAGTATATTTTTAAATTTGAAAATGATGTTTTTTTTTGTAGTATTTTCGGAAGTTATCGTGTAAAATAAACTTGAGAAATACCAAATTTTTTATAATGTTTAATTTAATAAAATTCAAAACAATTTCTCCAATATGAACATTACCTCCTCCAGAGTATATATATGTATACCAAATCTGTTAGCTCTACGTCAAATAATCTGGCCTGAGGAACACCAACAAACATTAAGGTGGTCCGGGACACAAATCGTCAAATTTTCGAAAAAAATTTTTTTAGCTGAAAACATTCTGCAGGCTTTTCTGCTTAAAATAACATTCAAATCATGTTTCTATCTTAATTAGAACAAGAGATATCATAATTTTTGTTGACCACTGCTTTGAAATTCCAACTGTCAAAAAGGCGTTGCCATGGCAACTTCATCTCTTTAAATGTAAACAGACATTTCCTGGCATTGTTTTAGCATAATTTTTGATTTTTTGGAAATAAATTTTTAATTAAACCAAACACTTGTGAGGAAGGGAGGAGTCTCTTATGCATCTGGAAGCCTTTAAAGGTATTTAAATAGTTTTAATTCTTATAAATTTTATTTTTAAACTTTAAACGCATTTTTAACCATGTTGCGATTTTTCATTATTTGTTGTGATCAAATTGATATAAGTCCAGATCATATAAAGATAGAGGTCTGAAATTTGAAACACATACTTTTCAAACTGTTTACTTTAATTTTGATTCAGCAAATTTTTTAAAAAAATTTACTTTTCAAGATATGAATTTTTTTTTAAAAAGTACCCAAGATTTTTTCAAAATTTTCATTCAATTTTTTAAAATTTTTTTTAAATTAATATTTTTTAAATTGCCGAATCAAAATAAAAGAATATATATTTGTATTTGATTTAATGAAAAAATTTTGAAAATTGATCAAAAATATTTTGAGTTATATCGATTTAGAACAACGTCACTTTTTTTTAAAAAAAATTTGAAAACTTTTGTGTTGTGATTTTGCTTATTAATAAGATGGTTGATCAGTACAAAAAATTTCAAAATTTTAAATTAATTAATAAATTTTTTTTCAAAATGTGTCCCGCACCCCCTTAATTTATCTCAGTTATTAGCAGAGATTAGTAATTTTACTAAATTGTGAAATTTGTATTAAAATTTTTTACATTTTGTTACATTTTCTTGGCCGGAAACATAATCAATGCGACTGAGAATTAGACATCCTATTTTTAAAAAGTAAAGAATATAAAATTCTCGAAACAATGATAATATTTTATAAAGTACTTCGTATATTTTATTTCTATTTAATTGTATAATTTTATCTTAAGCTTAATCACATTTATAATTCTTGTTTCAGATTATATATTTATATTACGCTCCAGAAATGTGTATTATTCAAGTTACAATTTGCTCCTTGAAATATATAAGTAATCTTTCAAAACAAATAGGATTAAACACACATGCAAAAGGAAGTCTGATATTAAAAATACTTTTACTTAGCCTCAAAGACATTAGCTGCTGCCGGAAATTAATTTATAAATTAATTAATTCATGGAGAACGAATATTTGCAGTAATTTATTCAAAACTAAATAATTTTATTTAATGAAAGCCATGAAATTAATTTATTAGACTCAGCTAAAATATTTAATTCTAAAAATATCCTGAAATATAAAATGTTTTTCGCAAGCTAAATTCAAGAATTAAATGTAAGAACATTATTCTAATTATTCATATAACAATAGATGTCCATTAATTATGAATGTGTTCTTTAATTTATTTGTAAAGCATTATAAACTTAGCTTAAGCTGTTATTTAAATATAGCGTACGTAATTGTGAATAAGCAAGATTATAAAATTATCTCAGTATTCACAAGAATAAATAATGAAATGAACTCTTTTCATTCATTGTATGCAAAAGTGAATTTCTAAAAATAAATGATATAAAACTATGTGTTCTAAGTGAAACTCTTAAAGCTGTTAATTGAAATGCATTCCATGCATTTATTTTTTGAATTTTAATGTAACAACGAAAAAATTAAATGGAATATGCGTGATTATTAAATGCATTCAGATATTTGTTTCCGTGTGCTTTAAATACTCTCAACTTTGTCAAGAAGAAATTCTTAACTTATTAGAATGAAAAACTTTAAATAGATTTTGACGAAAACATGAATTAATCATAATATTAAATAGTTGTTTGTTACTATAAACATGCAATAATCATAAAGTTTATTTGGATTTCTATCCTTGTCCTAGATCAAAAATCATTTTTAGTAATCAGTTTTTAAATTCATAATGCGTTTTTAATGTTTTTGAAATTGAATATACTTAGAGTTTTAATTTCTCTTGTACATTTTTTTAAGATTTATAGAGTTTACACCTGTCCGATTCTTAATTCTTTGTATATTTTCTATTGTTTTAGACTTACTGTATGCACATATTAATTACTTTATATGCTTTTTTAATTTTCTTATTATTCTCTACACACAACTTTTATTTTTGTACGTTCTTTCCGCAGTCTAAAACAGGAGTTTTGCCAAAAAAAATTCTAGTGAACCTTTTATATAATATGCATTACCTATTGTAAATACTCAAAAAATAATTTAATAAAATAGTGAAATTTCTTTCTTTTTTTATTTTTGCTGAAAATTAGGGTTAATAAAAACAATTGGCCCTAATTTCCAGCACAGATTTTTCCAGAAGGAAAATTTGACATAGATATCTCATTTTTAAAAATAAAAGAAACACATTATGAAGATGTTTAATAGATTATAATCTTGTTCTGAATCTTAATAAGGCTTATTTTGGAACTCGCCACATAATTTTAAAATGTAATCAGATGACCTAAATGACATCCTTGAATAGATTTAAGTTTAGGTCCAGATGTATTTACGCCCCATTTTAATGCAACAAGGAAGAAAGCACCGAACCTGGTAATTCTGAATCCTATCAGATGACGTGGACGATATTAGAATCCGCATATCTCTCTCCAAACCTCGAAGCTCTGAAAGCGCAATATTTAAGACGATATTTCCCACTCCAATTTTCTACATCTCACTAGTAGCATTGGCACTCAGTGACCGAAAAACACAAAACACCAAAATATGATTTTGCGCATGCGCATTAAAAGATTGATTCGATTCGTTTAGTTATCTTTTCACAACCATGACTCAGATGCTCTAGGAAAGAGCGAAGACATTGAAGTAATCATAATAAATATTTTAAAAGATCCTGAGATTTCAAAAACATAAATTACTGACTTTTTATTCTTTTTTCTCTTGGTAGAATTTATTTTTTATCTCTATCATTTTCTAACGTACGAAGAATAAAAAAAGAAAGTACCGCAGTCGTTAAAAAATTTGATTACCAGATTTTGTAAAATCTCACCGTTTCAGACTTCTTTGGTTTCGAAAAATGTATGTTTAGAATTATATCTACCTTGTTACTAAAATATAAATAATACTAAAAAAAACACTCTCAGACCATTAGATGAAATTGGGCACGTAGATTTAACACGAAATTTGTTGATTACTATCAATTTTTTATGAAATCTATTCACAGGAAGATTCTCTGTCTATCCGTACGAATATAAGTGAACATAAATACAAAAGTTAAATGACAAATAATAACTACAAAAGTTAAATTAATACAATCAGGTACATAATTTTAGCATCTAAATTGCCAATCCTTACCAAATTTTGAATTGCGTCCGGTGAAGGATTAATTGTATGTTGGCCTCTACTTTTGCATACATGTAACAATGATGATTCAAAAATTTATTCTCTAATTTACATAAAAGAAATTTAGTACATGATATATTTTACTATATTTGTAGTTAGTTCTATGATATATTTTGGTTTTAATCAAACTAAAAAAAAATGGAGTGCAAAATAGGCATTCAGTTTCCTCACTATACTACGAGGCTCAAGTACGTACATGTGCGAGTCTCTGAAAATAAAAATCTAAGCATTCGTTGCATTCTCAGCTTTACTCAGTTTCCAAAAGCTTTATGTGGATGAGGGGTGGTAAAACACTTTTATTGGGAAATATGTGAGAAAGTCTGGTGCAGTTTCATTTCAACTGATATTTATCATTTTTTTAATTGAATAAAACGGCATTTCATCTTATTTCGTACAACCAAATGGGAACAAAATCTACCGCTATTACATTAAGTTTCCTTTTTTAAAGACGATTCTGAATGGAATATACAAAAAAATTATCGAAAACTAGGACTTACTATTTAGGAACTTGTTTCATGAATCTTAAGAAATATTCCTTAAATCGTGAAATTAAAATACAAGACGTTGCTCGAAGCATAAGTTATGAAAATATCTATTTATTAACATTATACTGTCTGAAAGTCAAATTGGAATTCATTTGTTTGGAGCCTGTAGGAATGGTTCGTATTATTTCAATTATCATTCGATCAGATAGTTTTCTCGGTATATCAGTATGGTGTTGCCGACATTTGCCTGATAGTTTTTGCAGGACACGAATGTGTCACCGGACGGCATAGTGTTAACAGAGATTCCTTCCACTTCATTCCCTTTACACAATGGAGATATAACAAGATTGGGCAACAGAAAATCCAAATTAGGGAAATTTAACTGCAAAATTCATTCTTCATACACATTCTGCTCAGTAATCTTGAGGAACTTGAATACATACAACTAATCAGAAAGTAAGGTATGTAAAGGTAATAAAAGAGCACCAATACATTTTATAACCTTTACCATTTATAATCAATTTTTACAAAATTATCATAGATGATACTGATTTACATGCATCGATTTTCATGTAAATATTTTGCATTGCTTTATATGGAACGAAATAAACATTCATTACTATGTTCCTTTCACAGTAAGCAATTACCTTGGTGATATCATTTGATGTCTAAATATCCATCACGTACACCTCGTACCAAATCAACCTCTTCCTGCTGATTTGGAGTAAATCTGAGAAAGAGATTACCGGTTCTAGTACAATACAATCATATGATAGTGGATGAAAACTTAGTCCTGTCTCAAAAGAGATCCCTTGTAATTCCAAAGTAAGACAAACAGACGGATTAATTAAAATCTCAATTCTATGAAATTAGTGCAACAGTTGTCTGATAATTGATTTCTTGATCAGCTCGATCCAATCTGCATCATAGTTTCAAACCTAGAGTAAGCTAACATTTGTCATAATAAATCAAATACTAGCTGAGGAGAATTTCAACTTCGGCATCTTTTCACGGCTCAAAATTACAAGATCCAACTCAAAATGGTTTCACTTTGCTTCAAAATGGAATAATAATTTAATTAAATGAAATTAATTCGGATATTCTAATAGGAAATTCATAATTATTCAGGAAACGTTTCAGGCTTTTGAATTTCCGACAATCTACTCTCGTTAGTTCACTTTCAAAATGAAGAGGCTTTGGAACATATTCTGAACACTGCATAAGGTAAACAGCGTAAGAATTAGGCCATAAGCAGTTATTATCGGGCACAAGTAATCTACTCACTTAACAATTAATTTGTATGAAAGCTTCATTATGCCTAACTCATTGGATGTCAATTAACTAAATGAAGCGCTTTGATTAAAATGCCCCATCTCGCTTTCTACGCATCCGACGGAATAGATTAAAATTAGAATCCTGATTTAATACACTTCAAAGACGTACGTGGAAAATTTGCAGTTGGACATGATTTGCGCTGTTGGTCCAATGCAATGCAAATCTTCGCATGATACACGATTTCAAAGAATGCAATGAAGTACCTCAAATTAAAGATGCTAAAAATAGGAAATAACAGATATAGTGAGGATGACTAACGATTTGAAAGCTAGAAATCAATAGATGCATCTGATTTTTCATAGAATTTCCAACCGTTTCTTCAAGGTGTCAACAGCATCATTTAAAGATCAGCCTTTGAGCGGTTACATCCTATTCAGAATAAGCCTCGATTAGGCCCGAATTACCAAGTAAACAAAGAAGGCAATTTTTGAAAGGGTCCGGCAACTTTAAAAACCTTCGAGTTTTTTAGGGTGGTCACAGAAGGATTCAATTTTTGTACTTTCATGTAAACAGTACTAATATTACATGCAATAGCAAAACATTACTAGTATTACAGGTAATAGCTAAACAGTACTAATATAAACAAAGTGCTTTCTTTGGACATCAACTCCGAAGTAAAGTTATCCTTAACTTCAGCAATTATTTTATAGTATATACATTTTTTTTAATTTGCACGCAGAGTAATTTATAGAATGTTAACTCCCTTAAATTCATATTTTTCACTCTTTTCAAATAATAAATTCAAGGTCGAGGGTCAGCGACTTGTCATTCATTCTGTATCTTCTAACTTTAAACTAGCAATTCTTGTATGTATGTAAATTTATTTACTTGCGTATCTTAGAAACGGTTCTAACGATTTAGATCAAATGTTATATTTACTAGTAGATATCCGGCGGATTGTTCTTCTTCTGTGTTCTATCTATGAGGTGTGTGAATGAGTCCCCCCCCATAAAAACCGGCTGTGCAAGCGAATGCGACGCATGAAGTAGCTAAGTCGTACTCTTGGACCAAGTTGGCGCTACTGAAAAAGCAAGAGACGCTCACTCGGCTTAAATCGCTGACAGAAGATAACTGTCAGCGGGCTTCTAAAGTGCCATAAGTCACAACAACTAGTAGATAAGGTTTTGCTTTTTAAGTTTATCTATATAGGTGAAAAAACGCTGTTGGGTGTTGTTGGTCTTCGGTTCGAGTTGTGCTTTTTGCTTTATTTTTTTTTACTTGTGTATTTATATTCAATATTTTTGCTCTTTAAGTTCATCTATATAGGTGTCTTTCCTGAAAAAAAACGATATTTTACACAAAAAGGAACACATTTTTTATAACTAACTTCTATAACCTTTTTCTATCGGCTCTCATGCAGTGTCATATAACGCCATCTCGGACCCGATATCACCAAGGTAAAACTGAGTGCAAGTTCAAAAATATAAGTAACGAAAGAAAAATTGTATAATGAATACTGCAATATAGCAGATTGTTTCGGATAACATGTTAAATGAAGTGCATTCATGAGTTTTTTTATTTAAATTGCCAGTTCATATATAGGTAAGTTTGAAAAGTATTCATCTGTATTCAGTATGTGATTTGTATCGAAATATTTTCTCCAAAAAAACACGATTTTACCAAAGAAAATGCGGTGTGAAGCTTGGTCTTCCAGATATTTTACTAACAAGCCTTGCAAATCTATTTCAGTGATAAAGCTAACGAGACAAAAACGCTGTATTACGAATCCGTAACAGTAAAAAACGTTTGCAACTTTTCAAATAAAAATTTGAAATGTTTCTATTTTTACTAAGTTTTGTTTTCTTTTATATTTCTTAAATATATTGAATTTATATATTATAAGTAATTTAATTATCTAATATAATAATCCTGCCGGTGTCCTGGCATAGGGATAGCGCGTCTTCCCCGCGACATGGGCGTCCTGGGTTCGAGTCCCAGTTCGGGCAGGGTTGTTTTTCATTTGTTCTATCTGTGAGATGTGTGAATGTGCCCCCCTGTAAAAAGGGGTTGTGCAAGCGAATGTGATGTGTGAGTAGCTAAGACGTACTCTTGGCTCTAGTTGGTGCTACTAAAACAAGAGACGCTCCCTTGGCTTAAAATCGCTGATTTCGTCAGTCAGCTTGTCCATGGCAAGTGCCATTATAAACAACAACAACAATATAATAATCATATCGACTAATCTATTTTGTTAAAAAAAATTGATTCTCTTTCTTTCTTGCAGTTTCATGAAAAGAGACAGACATGCTCATGTTCTGATTTTTTTATTCAATTAAAATGTATATTTATCTTCATCATTTTTTGGAAAAACTAAATTATTTGTTTAACAAGCTGCACTTTAGAACAAACCTCTGTGAATTTTTCTTCTTACATCATTTCATTGGAAAACGAAATTTAATTACTAGCGAGTTCAAATAGAAACGATTGTATGCTATATTTGGAAATAAAAATTTCTTGATGTCAATATTTATTCATTATAAAACAATTAGATTAAGACTTAATCTAAATTCTAACAGTTAGAACTTATTTTTCTTCTTCATCGATGACTCCAACCAGGCGCATATTCTTTTGATCGCCTCTCTTTCTCAGAGTTGTGTTTTGTGGGTCTTTAACTAGTAATTAGGGTGTCTGCTTTCGCTAATAACAACCCTCAAGTACACTTCTCTTAATTGTTACCATTCATCATATTGATGAAGCCAGAACACACAGGCAAGGGCGTAAAATTTACGAACCCATGCATTTCACGTTGTTGTTCGTATCGTTTGACTGCGAGGCATCTTGATGCAAAAGCGAAACAGAAGCGAAACTGCCCCCGCAAGAGCACTTGGGCTTCATGCCGGTCATCTAATGATCTTTGTCTTAGGGTAATAAAACGAAACATTAGCATTTTTGAAAGGCATCGGCAGCATGAGACGGAAGGGAAGTCGGCCGCCATTGATTTTTTACCCTCTCCGAATGAAACATAAGAAATGGGGCCTCGGGGTAAAATGCCCTTTAATATGTTTACCTAATGGAAGAAGTGGGTAATAGGCACATTAATTTCACTTTAAAATTGCATTAGGGGGTTCTGCCGTAAATGAAAAGCAAAGGAAGAGAGGGTTGAAGACGAGGGAGGGAAAGGACCCTCACTCGATTAATCAATTTTAGTAAAAAAGGCCTCTCGCTGGAGTGAATAGAAAGAATTCTAAGAAAAGAATCATAATGCGTTTGATATTCCATGAAAAAGTGGGCTTTTGTGTTCATTGCACGCTGTACAACATTAGGGTTCTTTGTTGCATTCGTGTCTCGATGCTTAGTAGTGACAAATGGATGCCGTCATGGTACAGATAGCGATTTTGCTATTGTTTTTTAACTCAACGCTATATATTTTTAAAAATAAGATATTATTGTATGACAGATTTAACACTGAACCCATTATGTACACATTTGATATTTAAAACAAAAAAAGGATTTCTTTTTAAAAATTTAAAATAAAAAAAAGCGGCGAAAAGGCTACATTAGCATTTATTATGATGAAAATTAAACACTTTTTGTGAATGAGCTTACATTTACAAAATTAAGTTGCTGAAATTTTTACATTACTTTAAATTAGAGTTAATAAAACTATTTATAATAGCAGTAATCAATTGTCAAGAAGCAGTTGATTAGTAATTATTGATAAATTTCTGTTGTAAAAAGAAATTCGCTTCTTCTAAAAATCTGTTTTTGTTAATAAATCTTTAAGAAGTAATTGATTAGCAAATTTCTGATAATTTTCCTTCTTTATAAGTAAAAAAGACATGTATAAATATTATTTAAATTCTAAGACGTAAGACTTAAAAAAATAACAATCTTTGCACGTATCGAAGCTTCGCTTAGGATTTTAAGAAAGAATTTTCAAAAAATTTGAATAGTAAAATTCTTCTACATCTTAAGCTGTTTAGAATCTTGCTCAGAATTTTTACAAGCATTGCCAAAAAAAAAATTAGAAAAACAAAAATATTGCATTTTTGTTTGATTTTTGTCATAATATCTCAGTTAAGATTACTGACAAATATTGTTTCGTTTTACTTCTTTGTATTAATACCGCATTTTAAAGCTACAAAGTGGATATTTTCATTATGATTTTGAACCGAAACCACCTCTTCAGTCTTTCTCATCACATCAATGAAATCACAATTAAGAGTGCAGGATTCAACATACGCTATGCGTATTCAGCGATATAAGGATCTAAGACAGTAGTCGACTTTGACATTCTGCAGCTTCAGACATTATGTATTTTGAAGTATTTGTTGAATTAAAATGGTTAATTATTTTCTCCATTTCAACATACTTTAATTTTATCAATGTGCTAATAATTTATTTTTATTTTATTTTTTAATAATTTTCTGAAAATGTGTATTTTTTATTTATATATTTACTAAGATTCATGACTGCACAGCATTGAACACAATATTATTTAAACGATGCTCGGTGTTACTAGAGCACTGTAATAACAAAATGATCCTAATGAAGCAAACTTAAACCTGATCAATTATACTTGACAAAATATTTATATTATCTTACTATTTCATAATTCATTATTTTGTACTTTTTACAAAGTTATTTATATGGCAAACTACGCTTATAACATTTTTAATTGACTTGCTTGAGCCTCACATCAATCCAATGACCCTACATAGTTGCCTAGACTGCCTGGGCAATCTGCCACTCGTTTCATCAGTTTTCAAGTTTAAAAACAGAGACTCTGACGCCAGCTCAAACATCTTATCCTATTATGTAAAATATGCAAACAATATCAGCGCTATATTTATATTGTCTGAGTATTCCATTTTTTAATTTGGTTTCCCATGCTTCTTACATCCATTCATTTCATGCTCTTTCAAACCACTGTTCTCTTTCATAATTGCAACCGGGAAAGCTCCAGAAAAGATAAAGCAAGCGACACCAGCATTTTATAACACGGCCATTCACAACCCACTTATAAAACTTTCCTTTCACCGAAAAGTATCCTAATTGGCAAATTAGTGCTCTTTCAAAATTCCCTAATAGATAACATTGTCCTGTTCACACATCCTTGGCCGATTAATCAGGGACACATGCAACCATCTTTCCTGGGACACAGCCAACCTGATTATCCCACCCAACTTCCAAGAATTGGAGGAACTGCCTGCTGATGGTAATGACGCAATCGAGACGCCCGTTTAAAGCGATCGCTCCCTAAAATTGGGCTGTTCGGATAATTGAAAACTGCTACTCAGGACAATTAAAGGCTCGTTTTACTGTTCTGCCAGCGCCGCCCTCACCGGAAGCGTTGGCTTGTTTGTCAGATGCCATTAATCGGCGGTAGATTTTTGTATTAAAGTGTCTTCAAACAGAATTATTTAAATCAAGATAAAGCAAATCGTAAGTTTTTGCTGTATAATGTTGAATGGAAATGGAGTTAGGAGTCGAAAACAAAATGTATCAAATGTCACAAAAAAGTTGCATATTTGCAATGTTGGCATTACATAAAAACTGCTGCTGGCAATGAGTGTAATAAAGCACATATTTTGAAATGGTTAAATGCCGAATGAAAGTAAGTCATTTTTTAAAAGAAAATATTGGAAGTAGATTTTTTAATAGAGTAAATGAAACATTCCTTTGCATAGGAATTCCTTTGCCGTTGCTCCCATATTGCATAGAAGGAAATTTTTATTTGATTTTTTTTTTCACTCACATCCTCGGGCATTAGAGATAAAAAGTTTTTTCATACATAAGTTTCTGATAATAATAGAATATTTTAATAATCCTAAAATTCTTAAATGTCGATTAAAAATTTTTTTTAAATTCACAGAGATTGCGCCAAATAGAATTTGATCTGAAAAATATTAATTTTTTTTTATTTAATTTATTTATTTATTGTGTGGCGTATTGGTATGGACGAGGATAGAACCTGGGACCTTGTGGTTCGCAGTCTGTAACATAACCACGATACAAAAGCAATTACTCGAGTAGCATAGCTGTTAACTGGCTTATAAGCTATTCACTAAAGACTCTCCTTCCAGTGAGTCGGAGGTGAGACGAACGATATGGCTGTTGAGTGGTGATGTATTTAGCTGTTGATTCCAATGCGCCTGTACCTATTTGGGTAGCGTCAAGCGTTATGGCGAGCATGTGAGGGTGAGTGGTTGCTGCGGCAATTGAGTCTGACGACTTTGGTTTGCTGTGAGTAGATGGCGCCACAACAGCTATACGAAGGCTGAAAGTTCATCGTCCGAGGTCACCAATCTGGCGAATTGAAATGAGCGGGGATAGAACCTGTGACCTTGTGATTCGCAATCCAGTAACATGACCACGATACAAAAGCGATTGCTCGGGGTAGCGTAGCTGTTAACTGACTTATAAGCTATTCACTAAAGACTCTCCTTCCAGTGAGTCGGAGGTGAGACGAACGATATGGCTGTTGAGTGGTGATGTATTTAGCTGTTGATTCCAATGCGCCTGTACCTATTTGGGTAGCGTCAAGCGTTATGGCGAGCATGTGAGGGTGAGTGGTTGCTGCGGCAATTGAGTCTGACGACTTTGGTTTGCTGTGGGTAGATGGCGCCACAACAGCTATACGAAGGCTGAAAGTTCATTGTCCGAGGTCACCAATGTGGCGAATTGAAATGAGCGGGGATAGAACCTGGGACCTTGTGATTCGCAATCCAGTAACATGACCACGATACAAAAGCGATTGCTCGGGGTAGCGTAGCTGTTAACTGGCTTATAAGTTATTCATTACAATTTATTGGTTTCATAATGCTGTGGGTAAACTAAGCTATATCTGATTCTAGATCCCAACCTCTAATGAAAAACTGGTTCCTTGATGATGAAACGCTTGGTAGAATGAGTAACCAATCTTTTAATAAAGACATCGATAATAAACCAGCGGAAGTGGGCTCTCATAAACTTTCTCTTGTACTTTCTGTTAAAGGAGTTATTCATTTTCCTTGGACTAAAAATGTACACTTTGGGACCGTGAATGCCAGGAATGATCAAATTTTTATTTCCATACATATCTCAATACTACGAGTGCTCAGATTTTTATTTTCACACATACGTGAAAGTCACGAGTGCTCAAATTTTTATTCTCATACATAAGTGTTGTGTGCTTTGAAGGATAGCGATGAAAGTCTTTTCTTGTGTATTAATTGCAAAGCATTATTCAAACAATAATATTGATCTTCTGTCTTATCGATTTTGAAATATCGATCTTCGTCGTGAATATAGAGATCTGGTTATTTTCGTTGATTTTTAAAACAATTAATCGCGGCTTGCTCTTAATGCACAAGAACCAAAAAAATCGAATTTATATTTTAGACGACAGACTGGATCTAAAATTTGACATAGAACTACAGCTGTAGTCTCAAGATCATATATAAATTTCATTTGTTTAATCGTTGCGTTTCCATGCGTTCAAAAGTACAGTCCAACAAATGGTTAGCCCCTCCTTGGATTTTATTTGATTTTGGTACAGATCTATATTTTAGATGCTAAACCTGCTTACTTACCTAGTCCTTTGTATATTGTATTTATTGTATTTATTTGCATTCGGGCAACCAGTCAAACAAATCTTATCTCCATGGATTCCATCAACATTACTGTCCACTTCGACTATTTTTTTAAATTAATTTATCGCTGGTTTACTGCTGATACACAAGTACCAAAATATCGGATGTATATTTGAGACCTTCCGATTGACTGGAACTAAAATTTGACTTAGAACTACAGTTGTACACTACAGTACTTGATCACATACCAAATTTCATTAGCCATGCATGCAAAAGTACAATCCGCCAAATGGTCAACCCCTTTTCGTATTTGATTTAGCTTTAATATCGGTCTATATTTTAGATGCTAAACCTGTTTACCTACTTAATTCTTTCCTCCTACTGGTGTGGTGTGGTGTGGTGTGGAGAGGGGGGTGCCAGCTCATGTGTCATCCTCGTCATCTGACCTCGGTTCAAAATGACGAGGTCCGTCCCAAAATAGCTCGTGTTGCTTTACAACGGAACGTTAATATAACTAAACTAAATTAAACTAAACCTACCTAATTCTTTGTGTTTTGTAATAATTGTATTCACCTGTATTCGGACAACCAGATAGACAAACCTTATCACCATGCATTTCATTATTGTCAGCTTCAGTCCTTTTTTTTAACTTATTATCTCACAAATTAAAAATCATATACATAAAAATACCTCGTATAAATAAGCATAATGTGATATAAATCGTGACATCAAGTATATATTTTAAATGATTAAGTGTTAACATATAATAATATTTAAAAAAAATTTCAAAATCTCAAACTATATAATAATTATATTAAATTAGATTTATTATGATAAATCGTCATTTATGCCTCAATTGTGTATTCCATTTCTTCTGTTTTCTATTTTTGATCCTAAATACATTAACTAACAATAAACAGTTCAGAGGTCTCAACTGAATTGACACATCTGCATACAAAAACAAAACAAAAAGTTTTTAATAAAATCTAAACTCATTACATTGTGTCAGATTATTTCAAAGCTTCTCTTCAATAATTTTTATTTCAATAAAAAAATCTTTAATTCATATCCTCAAAAAAAACCTCAAGCCTCCTCATCCACTTCAAATGCATCAATACCTCTGGCTAACCCTAATCAAATTCCAACAAACCGACGTGGAGCTTGGCCTCTTCCAATATAGCTTTGAAAAGCCCGGATCCTTTCTCAAATCCTATTGCATGGTCCAAAACTCGCCAATCAAACGGGGGTAATGGGTATTCCGGGATAGTGGGAAGCTGTTTGAAGGAATATGCAAATTACCTGATTATCTCGTCATAATTATGATGAATGCGGATCCCTGGCTGGGAAATCTTCGAAAGCGGAGGCCGAAAGGAGTATTCCGCGGGTTCCTTAAAAGGGAAGGCAGGTGGCGTTTTAAATTCTGCGAGATCTCTCGCTTTCATGATTTCTTGGGATTTACATTGTTGTGATAATTGAATGGGTTTGGTGTGAACCAGAAAGACTTTAATGCTTATGTTTTGATGACAACATTTATTCAAGAACAAAAACTTCGATAAGTTTTTGTTTCTTTATTCAATACGAAATTAAATTCAGTCGCTACTAATCGAATTGACAAAATTAAATTTAAGAACTATTCCAAGCAAAAAAATCGGTGAGATTCGTGATTTACATTTAAATAGTATTTTTTACAATTACAATAAGAAGAAGCAGATTATTTAATTTCGAGAGTTAAATTCTAGGAGGGAAGAAAAACGAATGACTTCGGGTTTACGCAGTAAAAGATATTAAATATTAATTAAAGCCATTCTTCATAACATACTCATAAAGAGAGTGTTTATAAATTATTCATTATATGACAAAATTAAATGGAAACACAATTTTATAAAGTATGGAGAAATGATTTATATGCATATAATCTTTGATTCATAGAATTCCATTTCTTCTCTGCTTAACGAATTGCAATAGGAAAATTTTTTACTTACTGGTATGAGAAACATACAAAAAGAAAGCATTGTCATTGTCAAATAATTCAAACTATAGATTTATTTCGCCTGAGTCCGAAAAACACATTTTCGGCAATATGTTTGTCCGTCTGGCTGTAAAACGATAATTGAAAAAAACTATTTGAGCTAGACGGACAAAATTTAATGTATGAGCTTTGAAAAAATTTGTAGATTTCTAACAGGTTTCGAAAGAAATTCATTCAGTGGAAGTCTGTCAGTCTAGCTGTGCGAGGTCAGATGTAATTAGAAATCTAAATTCACAACAAAATTCTGTATTAAGTAACTGTTGTTCCCTAATCTCATACAAGATAATGTATAACGTTCGGCATTACCCGTTGCTCAAAATTTTATGTCGCAGGGAAGAGAATAACACCTTAATTACGGAATTTGCTAGAAATTTTCGGAAAAACCACTACTACTGATTTGTTTACGGATAAACTGATGTGCGTTCACGGATTATGGGAAATATAATTTCTGAATGCAGTTCAAAGCCGATTGATGATGACGATGTCGTATCCACGTTGCCACAGGAAAGGGGGTGCAGTAATATCTGAGGGTAAAGACCCCGGAACACCCGAGGGCAGAAGTCGGACTTCTAGCGCAAATGAAGATGACACACATACACATTCACCTGCACAGCGCCATTTTACAGGGAGGTTCTTTCATACATCTCACAAACAGAACACAAGGAAAGAACAACCATGCCCGAACCAGGACTCGAACACGGGATGTCCAGATCACGGGGAAGACGAACTATCCCTAAACTACGACGTCGGCGTTCAAAGGCGATTCAGATATGAATTTAATTGACATCTGGTAACGGGACAAACAATTAAAATATCATCAAAACAGCTTTGCTAGATTGAACACGATTACAACAATGGAGCGTGTTCACGATTTCTTTGATAAATTCAACTCAGTTGATTCATGATCTCCACATTCTTCCGATATCACACCATTCGATTTCTTCTAAGAATTCTTGAAGAATCGTGTATATATCGCAGAAGGGTTAAGATAACGAATCATCACAGAAACAATTAGTTAATCATTTGTACGGTCATCTTAAAGACATACTTGATATTCTAAGAGCAATTATACTTAATTCAGTGATACTTAAGTCGAAGTATAGAAATGTGAAATGAGTTGAATTACTAAATAAAATTCCGAAAGATCACTTTCTCTATCTTTTATTATATACCGGGTGTCCCATAAATTTGTAAATACTTTAAAAGTTCATAAAAATTGAAGGAATGAGTATATTTTAATGCGGTTTGCGAAACTGTTATTTTCATGAAGGAAAATTTTTTTCATGCAAAAAAAAAAGAAATAGTTTAAAAATTTGTCGATAGAGGGCGCTAAACTCAAGCAAAACAGACAATTCTACGGGAAAAATACTGTTATTTGCATGCAAGCAATTGTTTACATGCGTACCACACCAGTACTACAGTACTTGTTCTATGTGTCCGCCATCACCACAAATAACAGTTTGAAAGCGGGAGACAACACTGGTAACTGCATCATACAGCATATCCGGATGAATGCATGAGATTTCGTGGCGAATGGCTTCCTTTAGCTGCATTAACGAAGTTGGCCTATTGCGGTACACCCGAGACTTAAGGTAACCCCATAGCCAAAAATCAAGGGGTGTTAAATCTGGTGAGCGTGGGGGCCATTCATGTGTAAAGTGACGGCTGATTATCCGTTCTTCAGTAAAAGCTCTTCTCAAAAAGGCCTTCACTTCGGTGTCGATGTGAGGAGGTGCCCCGTCTTGCATGAATGTCACTGTGTCAAGGACATCGTGTTCCAATAAGGACGGTATCACTTCATTCTGTAACATTTCCAAGTAACTTGTTCCATTAACTGAACATATCTTCCATCCTGCTTTTTTACAGGGCTTTTCAAAGAAAAAAAGGGCCTACAATAATGGATGCAGTGAAACTACTCCAAACAGTAACCCGTGGTGAAAGCAGGGGCTTCTCAGTGTAAGCATGTGGATTCTCATGTGCCCATATTCTACAGTTATGGGTATTAACTGCTCCATGCAAAGCAAAATGAGCCTCATCTGTCCACAATATTTTTAGCAGCCATCGCGGATCATCTTCAATTTTCGCCAAAGCCCAATTTGAGAATTCTAATCTCTTAGCTTAGCTGTATAGGTAAGAGCTGATGTAGCGATTGCAATTTGTATGGGTACAATTGCAATACACCAAGAAGGATACAGTACACCGAAGTCTTTGGTGTACCAGTTATTCGTGCCACTTCTCGTGCGCTACTGACTGCACTTGTAGACTGTTCCCTTAGCGTGTCCATTTGCGAAGAGACATCAGGGTTACGGACTGTTGTTAAACGAGGGGCACCACTGCGTGACCGATGACACAAACTTCCAGTTTCTTCGAAACGACGTACTAGGGAAACAAGTCCAGCAGGAGTGATCGGACCTAAACCTTTCTTCAATCTTTTCTGGGTCCTAAACTTTCGTAAGGCTTCAACCGCCTATTCGTTGCTGACATAAAACAACTTTACTAATAGTGCTTTATCCACCAGTGTCAACATCTTAATACAAACCTTATGCAAACCTTTACAAATGTGTCAATCGCTCACTCTGCCTTTCATAAGACTTTAATTTGCATATTTCCACTGATTTGCTTGTTTGCAGCGTCCTCTATTGACAAATTTTTGAATTATTTTTTTTTCTGTATCAAAAAAAAATCCCCCTTCATGAGAATAATAGTTTCGCAAACCGCATTCAAATATACCCAGTCCTTCAATTTTTATGAATTTTTAAAGTATTTACAAATTTATGGGACACCCGGTATTATTAGCAGCAAACTTCATATATGAATAATTTTTGGATACCCTATATGTTTCAAACTAGCATCTGCTAAAATGTTTCTTCTCATATTCTCCTGAACTGTCACTGCCGTGAAGAAAAAAATTATCTTATATTTCATAAAGCGATAAGAATGAACTGCACATGATTGATAAGCATCTGTTTTTGTAATTTCAATATTCTGTATGCACGTGAATTGAAATTTTCCCTTACGAATTATACAAACATTAATATAAAAACTGTTCTGAGGAACATCACTTTGTTACAATCTCTAACAAGTGCGCTGTGTATCCCACGTTTAAAACAATCTACGTTTCAAATACAAATTTACAAAATCTGTTGCAGACTGGCAGATGATATCTATATCGAGAAGGAAATTTTCGACTTTTTTCAGTATTTATGGTAATCAGTAGGCTTTTAATTCCATCAATATTTTTTTAATTCCATAAGGAAATATCATTTTTTTTACACAATCTAATCTAGCCTCTGAAGAATTTCCTCAATTTTTGAGGGGAATTTTTTTTTTTTTTTTGGTTATTAAAGTTTGAAATATTTATATGTATATCGTAACTAATCAGGAAGAATAGCACTTAACATTGGCATCTGTATATTTTAGTTGTAATACACGTGCATGCCTTTCTTCTGATTATCCCATTTAAATATATAGGCTAAACGTTAAATGAAATTAATTGTTATTTTTGCAACCATTTAAAAATAAATTAAGAATATATCATTCCTATTGAAAATACTTCTCAGAAAAATATCAATCAAGGATTTTGTTCGATTTCTTAAGGCACTGTATGGCAACTTAATTCCCCCCCCCCCGAGAAGAAAAGATATTAAATTTTATGATTCTTCGCATAAATATCGCAAAGTCACAGTAAATTATTGGTCATTTTCGATCGTTAATTTTTTAGATTTATAATTAAATTTTCGATCTGAAAATTTTATGTGAAAATCTCCCCATTCCAAAATGTATCCATTTCTAATGGATTAATTCTAGTTAAAATTATTTCAATCACTAATAATAAAAGTTTCCAGACTTGATTATAATTTGTATATTAACAAATTAAAAATTGTTAAAGTTTTCCTTTTCTTACAGAAAACTAAATTGCATTAAGAAAGAACAATTTACTTTTAATATAAAATTATTTAAATTGTTGTTATTTATTAAATGGCTTATTTTAAATATATAGCAGTCACTTTTAATGTGTCACATTTTTTTAGGATTTAGGCATCGTTATGATAATAAAATAATGTGATAAATAAATTCTCAGCATTCAGACTTTTTATTAAAATTAAGAAAATGCATATTTACAGCCGGTTTTGATCTAAATAGTTTTCCCTCCCACCAAAATTTAACTAAAACATCTTGGAGAAGTCCCCCCAAAACTTTCTAGCACACCCCCTAATAAATTTGTCACGCCTTACATGGTAGTGGCTTACAATAGTTACGAAATATTAACTTTTGGCCTTAATTTAGCATTTATACTGAATTTATCGTGACATCCTTGGTGAGGCATTTGGCGATTAATTCATGGCATGTGACAAATAGTACCCGAAAATCGAATTTGTGCTTTAGATACGTTTATCTCAACCGATTGAAACAATAATTTGACACAAAATTGCACTTGTAGTCACAAAATCTCATACTATATTTGATATATTTAAATTATTGTGTTTATATTTCTGAAAGTACAGACCGATAGACGGTCAATCCTTCCTCGGATTTGGCTCAAAATTTGACAGTTGTCTATATTATAAATGTTAAATCTGTGTACTGAATTTTATCTGTCAAGCTGTTTTCGTTTTGTAATTATCGTGTTAACTTATATTCGAACAGCCGGACAGACAGACTTCCTCAGAGCAGATTTTATTCAATATTTGACAGAAATCTGAACATTTGGATGTATGTATTTGATGTATGGACGACCGTATACCAGCTTTCAACAGTCTAGTTAGAAGCGTTTTTGAGTTATCTTTGTCACATATAGACAGATAGACAGATAGATCTAGTTAGAAGCGTTTTTGAGTTATCTTTGTCACATATAGACAGATAGATCTAGTAAGAAGCGTTTTTGAGTTATCTTTGTCACATATAGACAGATAGATCTAGTTAGAAGCGTTTTTGAGTTATCTTTGTCACATATAGACAGATAGACAGATAGATCTAGTTAGAAGCGTTTTTGAGTTATCTTTGTCACATATAGACAGATAGATCTAGTTAGAAGCGTTTTTGAGTTATCTTTGTCACATATAGACAGATAGATCTAGTTAGAAGCGTTTTTGAGTTATCTTTGTCACATATAGACAGATAGACAGATAGATCTAGTTAGAAGCGTTTTTGAGTTATCTGTGTCACATACAGACAGATAAACAGGCATTTTCTAAAAAGTGTGTTTTTCGAACTTAGCTCCCTATGTTCCAAAATCTAAAACGTGCAGATTTGTCAAAATCTCGAGTTTTTGAATTTTTTGAAGGTTACTGTACTTTCTCTATACTACGTATACGAGAAAGTAAAAAAAAATTACTCATTTACTTCACATTTTTATTTTTGAATTTTATTTTTGAAACATTTTGAGGTAAATAGATGTAATGAGAATATAAATTACTATCTAAAAACGATTAAATATTTTAACGAAAAATTAACCATTTCATCAAAGGGAATGTGAAATTCAACAGCCTTATAAAATCCACGGATATAAATAAAATATAATGACGATTCTTACGACTCGAAGTTCCTAGTAGCTGTTCAAAGATTTCCACTCAAACATTCTAAATCTAATGCAAATCCAGACTTTTTCATAATCAATCACCAAAATGGACGGAAAATCTCTGTCCATATCCATCCATTCCATTCCGTGTTAGAAAACAATGAAACCAATCCAGGCGGTGTGTGTCAAACGGTCGTTGATTCGAACAGTACATTTATTTCCAAATCGATTTCCTCGGCATCCAAAAGCTTACATTTCTCCATCGTTTTTCGGTGTCTTCGCTTTATCTCCTTTCACACAGCCGCCACGTTAAGAGATCGTTACGCAACAGCCTTCTTTTGTGCTGTTGTTGTATTTTGTGTAATCTCTTCTCTTACAATTGGAAAGAAAATTGAAAGTTATTTTGACTCGACCCAATAACTATTTTGACTTTTCCATTTTATTACGAACTTCAGTTTGATGACCTCTGAGGGATGGGTGGGGTGGTTGTTTGGTGTCATTGGAGTTTTAAAGGATTAAGAACCATTATTTTTGCCTCACTGCGTTTCGTTGAAGTCGTATGAACCATTGTTCAAACGATTTCTTGGTTCGTGATTTCTTTCAATGACCTTCTTCATAAATCTTGCTCCAAAGACGCTCTTTGTTTCGGAGTTTGTATCGTAATATTAATTATGGTGAAGCTGGAAGTCCATTCTTTAATCCTTTGCTTACTCAAACGTCTCCTCTTAGGCATTCATCATAGTGTCTCATTTTATAGATTTATTTATTAATTAATTTAGTGCCACGCTATATTTATTTATTTTTTAATTTTGATAGATAAGTCATATCACTGACTCTCCGACCCACGCGAAGGCACACGGATAAATATATACTAAATGATCGGACGTCGCAACAGCAACACTGACGGTAAACGTGGCTGAGTATTAAGGGCCATCATAGGCCACGGTATAATCCTTCCCTAAGGAAGTACATCCTATCATCGATGGGAAGAGCCAGACTCCCACCTTTTCGTGTACCCTCCAGGGTTGCTAGATCCAACCACCATACAGGAAGCCTCTCATCCTCATTTCAATGTACCCCCGGGAGATTAATTTCGATTGATAAAAGAGTGGTAAGAGGTGGATAATAATATATATAGAGAGAGTGATAAGAGGGTAAGTCAACCATCTAGCTCTCCGACCCGCCACGAAGGCACACGGATTTAAACCATAAAACTGAATGACCGGACAGCCGCAACAGCAACATTGGCGGGAACTGTGGTTGAGTCCTAAGGGCCGTCACCGGCCACGGTACAACCCTCCCCAAAGGAAGTGCGTCCCGTCATCGATGGGAGGAGTCAGATCCCCCACCTATTAGTGTACCTTCCAGGGTGGCGAGATCCAACCACCATGCTGAAAGCATCTCATCCTCATTTCGAGGTGCCCCCCGGGGGTTTAATTTTGATTGATAAAAATACCTAAAGAGTGGTAAGACGATATAGATTAACTTTTCGGCAAAATTCAACTTAAAACATTTATATATATTTATTTTCCGCAGCAATAAACAAGCCCTCATATTAGGTGAATAATTATGCATCAAATTACTTTTCCGAGTTCAAAGGATTAATACGGCATTATATTCTAAAACAAAGTTGATCATTCTAATAGATTTTAACTAAATAATAAATACGTTGAATAAACAGTTTTACATAGGAAAAGTAGGTTGCATTAAAGATGGACGAATCTGCTGAAAATAATGCAATAAATCAGTTTTTGAACTTTTGATCTATTAAAATAATTAAGTATGCGTTTCTGAAAGCAAAAATTTTCATTGACAGTTTCACCACCAAATTGCCGAATTTATTGAATATTTTTACCATATCAGCCTGTTTAAATAATCATAAAAAGAAAAGGCATGCAATTTTCTCTTATTCTCTTCATTAATGATCAGATTATCATTATTTATATTTTATATATTCTCCTTCAAGTACTTTTACTTTAATTGAAATTTTGATGAACAAAATAATTATTTCCGTTTTACTCAAACATATTAACACTGCTATCAATACACTTTTCAAAAGCCGAAAATCTCTCTCTCTCTCTCTCTCTCTACTTCAAACATTTTTGTATGGTCCAAGACTCTTCCAATTAAATAGTGATATGGATATTGGGGAATGATGATGGGAGATTTCAAAGAAAATGCAAATTACCTTAATATCTCATCATAATTATGACGAATATAAAATCTCTATTTGTAAGTCTGAAAAAGAGAAGACCATGAAGAATATTCCGTGTATTTCTTTAAATAAATACTGTGGGATTTTAAATTCCATTCGCTTCTTTGATTTTTTTTTTTTTGAAATATACATTGTTGTAGTAATTGAATGGATAAATCAAGAATCTAAAAATCTTTAAAACTAATTTTTTTTTCAATAATAATGCCCTTATAAGAATTTTACTGTTTTTTTTGTTTTTTCTTTAAGAAGTTGGATGCAGTCATTTTGAATTATTTAAAGAAGTGAAAAAAAATGAAAGCTCTAAAAGAAAAGAAATATTTTGTTCCAAATTTTAATATTAATAACTCTTCCATACAGGTGCATGAAAAAAAAAAGACTTTTACTTTTCTGATATTGTTCCTTAGATAATAAATCAGTAACTATATAGGAGTAACGCAGCGGAACAGATTTTAGTAATACTCGTATTAATTTTTCTCTCACACTTATTATCCATGTAAAAATATTACTTTTTCCACTTTGCATCCTCTATATATAAAATGCTAACTACATGATCTTGTCTTTAAATCAAGGGGAACAGTATCCCTTAAACTCTTTTTAATAAAGATTTTATCCTCTCCTCCTCACTTAGAATACGTACTTTGGGTAAAATTGTGAATGTCTGACATCGCAATGGTAAATAATAGTTACAATATTACTTATCCTTGGCCTGAATCTAGCATTTTTACTTATTCTATCACGTGATCTTTGGCGAATTTTTAGTGGCATAAGGTTAATAAGCAAGTACAGGAAATCAAATTTGTATTTTGGTCCCCTAAGTCCACTTGAAACAAAAATTTGACAGAAAACCCTCATTGCAGTCACAAGATTACATACTAAATTTCATTTATTTAAATCATTAAGTTTTTGAATTACTATGTTTATAGGCATGAAATAGCATCGACTTGTCATTATTTTGAAAGATTGGACTCAAAATTTGATAAGACGCTAAACTAGAGTATCAAATTTTATTTATCTAGTTCAGAGAAAAAAAATTTATTTATCTAGCTCCTTATATTTTGTAGTTATTGCGGTTAGTTGTATTCGGAAAGCTGGTTAAATCAACTTCCGCTGAATGAGTTTCGTTCAAAATTTGATAGAAATCTAAAAATGTGGTGTAAATTATATGTGGCAATTTTCATCTTTCTCGCTAAATACATCTTTCATTATCGGTTTTACAGACACACAGACATAATTGAAAAAAATATATTTTTTTTGGACTCAGAGAGATCTTAAATGAGAATATTCATCAAAATCTATTCAATCGCTGAAAACTTCTTCAGATGGAATTTTTTGCCGTTTACAATACTTTTTCTCTCAGTATTTTGTAAAAGAAAAGTCATGTCACTGACTCTCCGACCCTCCCGAAGGCACACGAATAAAGAAAACTGAAAGACCGGGCCGCCGCAACAGCAACATTGGCAGTAACTGTGGTTGAGTCCTGAGGGCCTTCACCGGCAGTGGTACATCCCTTCCCGAAGGAAGTACGTCCCATCATCGATAAAGGAGACAGATCTCCCACTTTTTGTGTACCCTCCAGGGTGGCGAGATCTTCTTTCTTTTAGATATAGTCTTTTGTAAAAGAAAAAGTAGAAGAAAACATATATTTTATATAAGATTCGGGCTATTTTTCTTTTATAAAAAAAATTATGCCTCCACAAATTAGCAATTGTGACAAAAGACATAAAATGTAGCTACTTTAAAATTCTTTTGAAGTAATATTTGGGATAGTTTGATTTGTGGCAACTGTAGAATTGCACCAGTTGAGCTAGTTAGAAAGAAAAAAAGTTGTATTGAAATTTGGTTACCTAAATCCTTTCTGACCGAAGATAAAATGAAAGTAAAAGTGTTTTGAAAATGATGATGGTAAAAAGAAAAGAAAGGGAAAAAAAGGAAATTATTGTTCGTATATGCTTTTCTTTAATGTGGCTATTTAGATCAAATAAAACATAGTAAACAAGCACACAGAAATATGTGCAAAAACACAGCAGTTTTGGTCTCCCATAATTTTCTTGCGCACTATCTAATAATGATGATATTCCTACCCCCTTCCTTATAATAATTATACAAATTCGCAATCTAAGAATGCCAGATTTTATTTTAATTATCTTGTACATGAGCGTTTTGTACTTCATAGTATGATAAAGAAACTTCATTACGCATTTTGTATGTTGTCTTCCCAACCGAATGAAACTCGACAACATGCACATAAAACAAAAGACAATAATAGCAACACATTTAATGCAACATTTTTAACAACAATTTAATATAAATTTAATATTTTTCCTTTGTGCGATATTTTTGAAAACGAGCAATAAAAGAATAATTATTTAAAATCCTAGATGTAACATTGAAATTCGAATTCAATATTTACTCTCGTTAAACATCATACAGAGTGGTACCTGCCAATACCCTTCGTCAGTAGAATCGTATATGTGTTATGTGAGCGCACACTAACAGTTGCTCCAATATCATACACTTGTTGAGTGAGTAGCCCTCAAATCTATGGGACAACTCTAGAGCTATCGCATCCTGGACGAGTATCCCATTTAAATCGGCTAAAGCAAAAATATATTTATAGTATGTAACTTCATATTAAATATTAAATATACATTTCATATTGTTTAAAGCTTTCAAGTCTTCTTGTACCGGCTATCTGACTTAGAGGTAGCGCGTCTTCCCTGTGATATGGGCGTCCCGGATTCGAGTCCTGGTTCGGGCATGGTTGTTTTCTACTCTGTGTTCTGTTCTTCTTGTTCAGAAATTTAGAAGGAAAGAAATAATCTTTTCTTTCGTGACAAAATTTATGTTCAATTTTTCTAAAACAATTCATAGTACTGTTTAAAGAAGTTAAGAATCTGAAAAATTCTCCTTTCATTAAAAAAATAAATAAAGTACATCTGTTTTCATTTGATGATTTTTAGAAATCATTTTTGGCGATCATTTAAAGGGTTTGCTATAAATCAAAAAGTCTTTTTGAGCGTATATTTAGGCGATAAAACTAAAACAAGACTCACGTATATCAAATTTTAAAACATATTTTTCTCAGAACATTAACTCTTTGACCTACGAATTTAGTTAACTAACCTGATTTCATGATACAGCCTATTTGGGATACATACATTTACTATATTAATTCTTATGATAAATAGAAGGTATTTCAGATATTGAAACATTTCTAAAAGATTTTGTGTTTTTTATTACATAATTTTTTTTGCTTAAACTAGAGATTTAGCTGTAAACATTTAAAAGTTTGATGCTCATATCGAATATATCATTGAATGCGAACTGTTAATAACATAAAAACCATAATTACTTATTCTTTCCATAATAAATTTTCTTCAACCATTTGAAAAAAACTTGCTTTGATAGCTAAAACAATAAGAACGATAGTTTAAACAATAAACCAATGAGAAATAATACGTAATTGTGGGACCAAATTAAAGAATGCTGGCAAAAGATACAACTAAGCAGCATTTCATGACAAATAATTTTTTAACTATTTCTCTAAAATTCTTATAAACGTTCCTGAAATAAAGATCACTGGCAAAATATATAGTTAAGCAGTATTTTTCTACTAATATCCATTTAGAAATTTTGAGACCATATCTTGAAACACATATAAAACGCCCAATATCTTCTGTCAAATCAAATTTTCTTCATTTGCTAAGTGAGCGAAAAGATAATATACACTTCATCTTAAAGTATATCCCTTGGACGAAAACAATGAAAGACAATCCAGGAGGTGTGTGTCAATCGGTCGTTGATTCGAACAGTACATTTATCCCCAAATCGATTTTCTTGGTATCCAAGAGCTCATATCGCCCCATTGTTTTTGGCGTCTACGCTTTATCTCTTTTTACACAGACACCACGTTAAGAGATCGTTACGTAGCCGCTTCTTTTGTACCACTGTTACTGTTATATTTTGGGTTGTCTTCTCCTGCAACTGGAGCGAAAATGAAAAGTTATTTTGACTCGACCCAATAACTACTTTGACTTCCCTTTTTTTATTACACATTGCAGTTGGATGGTCTTTTCTGAAAGAAAATGTTCACCGTGATGGCAGCGGATTTTTAAATGATTGGGAGCGATTGTTTCTATCGAGTTTTTCTTACATCGAAATCATCTGAATCATTTTTCATTACCTTTCTTGAAACATAAATCTTGCTTTGGGGAAAGATTTTTTTAGAGTTTATATCTTGTTGGCGATTGTTATGGGTGAAATAAAATTGATAATAGACTTTTAATACCGAGATGGTTTTATTTCAAAGAAGTGCTGATAATTATATATTTTAGATTTCATAATTGAATATAATATTCTATGAATGAATCTACAAATGCCATAATGATTTTTAAGACTTTTGGGGCACCAGAATTCATGCTGACGATTAAGTTCATCTGCTTGAGTTGAGCCTAGTTTTTAAGCAGTCATACGGTATAATTTCATTTTTTTAAAGTGAGAGGTTAATAATAAAAAATACTTCAATTTAATTAATTTTCAAGATTTTATTTTAATTTAGACCACAGTAACTTCATTCTAAAAACATTCTCTTATTTCGTGATCCAATTCCCCTTTCGGTTTAATTAATTCCTCTGTAAAACTAATGCGCTACGTATCAAATGAAAGTGATACTTTCTTGGCACTTGTCAAAGTCATTATATGTATTCCATCGATGCGTGGCCGGAAATCCTATGTTATATAAGACTAGTACTCATTTGTTTCGGGCTTTCTTCCTTCTTCTTGACTTCTGCTTTTGTGCCGCACTGCGTCTGCTTTAAATAAATTGCTTTCCCGAGATGGATATTAAAGAGAAAATAAAACGATATTAAAAATACTAAGCCTCTTCACTGCTTGTCAAACCTGCATTCTGCTTCAACCAAAATAATGTTACATATATATATATATATATATATATATATATATATATATATATATATATATATATATATATATATATATATATATATATAAATTGTTAACCAAAATTCAAAAAATATTCATAAGAATTACATTTCGTCGTCAAATGTTGTATACTTAAGACTATCATGAATTTCTAGTTATACAAAATCAAAGAACTTTTGAAAACCTTATTTGGTAAGATTACTTATTTGCCAACATTATTCTGTGAACACTTTCACATATTTTAAAGTATTAACCCTCCTATTCCAGATAAAACTGTTGAACCTTGGGCAAGGGCGTGGAATCCATAACCGTTAACCAGGCTGTTATTTTTAGAGAATAGAAATCTCCAAATTTGTAATAAAAAACACATTTCCTTCCAATGAAACATATTCCTTCGTCGCATTAATTTTCATTAAAAATAAATCCTTATTATTTGTAATGTGTGCTATTACCTACCACTATAACAATAAGTATTGTTTCTCGGTTTAGGATCGTCAGCAAGTAAAACCACCAAAAATATTATAAATACTACATAGTTTGAAACGGCATTATTTGCTCACAAGGCGTAGAAAATAGCACATATCTTTTGCTTTGTTGCATTTTGAACAATAATTATACAATCACAAATTGATTTTATATCATTTATTTAGAATTTACACTACTCATTTGAAAGTGCTGAAGAGTATAAATCCAGCTTAAGACCAATTAGACGGAATAGAACTTGATCGTAAGTAGATATATTTATATTTTTATATTGTAAAAGCTTTATTCAAAAATATAACTAAGCAGTATATACTTGAATAATTTAATTCTTTGATTATAAAACTTCTATTTAAAAAGTGTTGATTTTTAATTGAAAAATGCTTTAATAGTGATACATATATTTTCGAATCTTATTTTATGTGGTGCAAAATTCAAAAAAAAAATGAGAAATTCCTTGTTTATAAAAACAGTAATGCAAAATTCTTCTTCTGTATGTTTTTAGAAAAATCTGTATTTTTTATTTGTAAATAGTATCTTCGTACTTCTTCCACGAAACAAATCTTTAACTGATACATTTCCACTGATAGTAATTCGCTACATATAATTTCCCAATTGGATGAACATTATCAAAAATTTTTTATCAAGTTTATTCAGAAAGCTCACATTACAAACGCGTATAGCATTTATTGTTGTTATACTACCCACTTTTGACACCTAGCTTATTCTCCTAGGCAAGGAAATAAATAATATGGAATATGTTTTAGGTTTCATCTTGTTATTTGACACATTCAGTTATATTAATGCCCTGTTTTAAAGCAACGCTAGAGAACCTCGTAACTATGACTGAACCAATTGAACCTCGTAAGTTTGAACCACAGTCAGATGACAAGGACGACACATGAGCTAGCACTCCTTCTCCAAAATTTAGCTCCACATCAGGGTGAGGACGTTTGGGCCGGACGGATTTAGCTTGCACCAGGCCCTCTTCACGATGATTCTTATGGCGGAATCAGTAATCGAACTTGAAGCCCTCTGGTTCCTCAAGACCTTCAAGTCAAGACCTTCCCACCACATCACTGCGGTCCCGTGTGATTTGATACGATTGAGAACATAAATTTAATTAAATGAATCTGCTATAATTTATTGATGTGCAAATTTTTTAAAATGTTTGTATATACAACAAAATAAAAACGGCAATGGAAATTCTACCTCGGAAATAATGTCAAATAACTTTCAAATATATATTTCAAAAAAAATGTATACGGAAAGGAAATTAAGATCATTAAAAAATAATTTTTTGAATTTTAAAATAATACTGGAATTATTTTGTGAGATAGCAGCTTTGGAAGATATGGACCACAATTTCCGTACGCAAGTCGTATGGATTATTTATCTGGTGACTGTAAAACCTACTTTGGTGCTCAATTAAACATTGCTTAGTGTCTGTTTCTACAATATAGATTTCTTTTACATTTTCTTTCCACTGACTGAATGCAATTTCTAGTGACACGATAAGCCTATACTCGATAAATTTGAATAATATTTTACAGCTTCATTACTTATTTAAACGAAGTTTCAAATTCAGAGCAAGCTACAAAATTATTCAATGAAGCAGTCTTTGTTTACATTTGACTGTTGCCATTCAATAATAAGTAATAAGAACGATTTCTGCATAAAGTACATTAGCTTTATATGTGTGTGTGTGTGCGTGTGTGTGCATGTGTGTGTGTTTGTGTGTGTGTGTGCGAGTGTCTCTCTCTCTCTCTCTCTCTCTGTGTGTGTGTGTGTGCGAGTGTCTCTCTCTCTCTCTCTCTCTCTCTCTCTGTGTGTGTGTGTGTGCGAGTGTCTCTCTCTCTCTCTCTCTCTCTGTGTGTGTGTGTGTGCGAGTGTCTCTCTCTCTCTCTCTGTGTGTGTGTGTGTGCGAGTGTCTCTCTCTCTCTCTCTCTCTCTGTGTGTGTGTGCGAGTGTCTCTCTCTCTCTCTCTCTCTCTCTCTCTCTCTCTCTCTGTGTGTGTGTGTGTGTGCGAGTGTCTCTCTCTCTCTCTCTCTCTCTGTGTGTGTGTGTGCGAGTGTCTCTCTCTCTCTCTCTCTCTCTCTCTCTGTGTGTGTGTGTGCGAGTGTCTCTCTCTCTCTCTCTCTCTCTCTCTCTATGTGTGTGTGTGTGTGTGTGTGTGTGTGTTTGTGTGTGTGTGTGTGTAAAGTTCACAAATATTCTGAACAAAATAAAAACTGAAATTCAGTACTAAGTCACATGAGTGCTGATAATATACACAACCCCGTTCTCTCCTCAAATGCCATGTTTTACAAAATGGACCGAATCTACGGAAGTGGAGTGCATTTCAAAGCCAACAATGATGAGCACTGGATCCTGTGATGACGAGATGAATTGGGTCCCAGTTAATTATTGGGGAAATGTGAATGCCTTTTGGGCATGTCTCGTTCTGATCAACGACTGTTTTGCACTCAGCCAGAGAAAGCATTCTAGTTAAATTGAATTCAACCCCACCTGACATCCTGTAACTACTCCAACCGAATCCACAAAGGGCAGCAAATTGTCCTTTGAAATCATTCATGAAATCCGATATGAACTCAACGAATTCTAGAAAGTCACAGTAATATCTGAAATATTGTACAGATAAAAAAGGAACCCATTAATGCTTCTTATTCGAAAATCTGAATATATGAAATATTTTAAGAAATAAGTAAACACAATTTTAATAAAGAGTAAAAACTGGGGGGTGGGGGAGGGGTGTAGTATTCTAAAGCTGTTTGTTACTCATTGAATACTTCAACAATTTTGATATATTTCTGCTGGTGATAATAATTAAATTACACGCATGTAAAATAATCCTCCAAAATTATTTCTGTACCTTCATAGTTTTGTCGTATTTTTTTAAAATTAATATTATTTCAAATGCATTAATTAATCTTTCTTATTAATTAAATAGATTTCTGGTAAATATTTTTAACTTAAATATTTTCAAAATGATTTGGAAAAGTATCTCGGCATTTACAAAACATATTAAAGTAATTACACTTATTTAAAATATCTTTCATTTTTTTTAATTTAACATTAATACTTAAATATTTTATTTACACTTTTATAGTTTCCCTTAAGAATATAAAATATTTTTTCTCGACCTTGACAAAATGACGAAGAACAAGTAATACAAAAAAAATTAAGTCAATTCCTACTTTCACAAGAATTGAACTCGCATTCTTCACCTTCACGTGAAAAACATAGAAATCCTTGCATTTTACCGATTGAGCTACTGCCTGTTGGTTTCAATTTTCATTACAAACTAATAAAACTCTATTTGAAGTTTTAAAAATTAATTAAATTGAATAATTAATGAATTAATATTTGAAAAAACTGTATTAACATCAAGTGTCATCCACTGCAAGTTTTAAAAAATGTATTTGAACTTGAGTGGGTGAATAAAAAGTATTTTATTAACGATTCAAAATTTGAACAAGGTATATAAATATATATCGAGGAAGTGTGAACTAATAGTAGAAATTGAAAAAAAATGGGAAAAAAACCAATTCATTTTAAAACTTTTTCGTGTTCCTTTCAAATTCCGAATACTAGAAATGTATCATTTCTTCTTTGGCTGAGAATTTTTCATCAATAAGAAAATGACCTTATTTCCTAATACGTTGTCTACTAAAAGAATATATTGTTTTTGTGAATTATTTTTGTATAAATTAGAATAAATTTAACGAGAGCACACATTTTTTTATTTTCTAAAACCGTACATTTGTGATCACTCTAATAATGGAGTGGTGGCATTTCAAAATCCATTTTTAATGGTAAAAAACGGTCAGATTTGGCACGGTGTGGATTGGAGAGTTGAATATCTAATTTATGAATTTAGTACCTGTCCATTTCCGTCATGCTCTTTCGTAAGGGCTCATAATGACGCAATAGAAATGGATTGATATGTAATTAATGCAAATTGTTTATCCAAAATTCAGTCTGTGCCATGCCATATATGTATATAGCTGTGACGATATCTGAAGAACCAAAACTCCTCATACAGAAATAGTGGCGTATTTAAAAAACAGCCAATTTTTTAAAAAATGCAAGAATGTTCATTCAGAAGGAAATAATTTGAAATATCGTCGTTATATCTATATTTCAAATATATCGATGCTTTTCTTTGCCACGATCCCAACCAAACTTCATTCACCATTAAACAGACTGTTTTGTTATAAAAGGCAAATATTTTTCAATCATTAAGCAGAAAAACGTAGATAAGTATACTTAAGAAGTATGATTAGTAAACCTCGAACAAATGTAACAATCGAGATACCGTTCCCTTAAAAAAGGGCTCTAGTGATTTCCAAGGAAAAAAAGTTTAATTTCAGCATATAAAATTTTTCCTCCAAGAAAGAAAATTTAAATAAGAGATGCATACATTTATAAATTAGTCTTTACATTTTCTCGTGTATGAATTATGAAGAAGGAGAGATTATTATATATGTCAAAAACTTCGATCTTGAGATTTTATCAAATCTCCATGTTTTAGACTTCCCTGAGCCCGGAAACCACATTTTAGGAATTATGTTTGTCTGTGAACAAGATAGAGCAAAATTATTTTGATCTATATGAATGAAATTTGGCATGTGGTTTTCAAATCAAACTTGTATTTTTTTTTTTTTTTTTTTGAAATTTTGAACGAAATCTACTCTCAAGAAGTTTTTAGTACATCTGTCGAAGTACAAATAGGCATGATAAAACATAAATAGCCAGATGAATATAATTTACTATGTTTTTAATATCTAAAGTATCCTTCCAATGGTGAGGTGCGCTAGTTTGGAGATGGAGGGCTAGTTCAAGTGTCGTTTTTGTCATCTGACCGCTGTTCAAAGTTCAGACCCAAAATAGCCTTAGTGTTGCCTTAAAATGGGAAGTTAATATAACTGAACTGAACTGAACATCTAAAGCATAGATCCTTATCTTATTTTCAGTTAAATCACTCAAAGGGTTGACCGCCTGTCTATTTGTACTTTCGCAAACATGTAAACACAATAATTCAAGCATGCAACGATGAAAAATGAAATTTGGTAAACAGCTTTACCATCTGAAACGTATACTTGTGTATATATTAATTTTACAATTACAGTACATAAAGAAGATAAATAAAATACTTTTAAAAGGTTAGCTTCTAAAACGTAGATTCTTATCAAACATTAAAAGAAATCCATCAAAGTGCTGGTCATCTGTTGGCTTGTACTTTCGCATGCGATAAATTGGAAAACGCAAGACTTAAATAAATGAAATTTTATATGCGATATTTTTTATTAAAATTATGCGGCAAATTGATTCGATTTCAATCTATTGAAGAAAATGCATATTCGGTTTCTTCACTATATGACGAAATACAAAACTCTGAAGTACGAGACTTGAAATTAAAATAATGGAGTTGACCAAAGTCTACAATTTTATGCTGAGTGAGAGAGGGATCATACCTTTATTAAATAATATGCACACACCAAGTGGCACCCCTGATATGAGGATGAAAAGCTTCAGATATGGTAGTTGGTTCTCGCCACCCAGGTGGGTACAGAAATAGTATGAGTTTGGCTACCCACCCCTATACCCAGTGACAATATGTGTCACCCATAGGCAGGGTTGAACCGCCTCGGTAATGTCCCTTAGGACATAACCGTGTTCTAAGGGTTCAGTGTGTCTTAATGTCGGGTGTAAGTAGCCAATGTGTCATTATTAAGTAATTTGAAAGAAGCTTTCGAGCAGAGAACTGCCACTGATTTTCGTTATACAACAAACTTCAACGTTGCTCACCTTCATTGCCATATCCTGTAAATATCTGGTGACAAAATTATAATCAAAATTATACGAAATTGGCATCAACAGTATCTCACTTTTACCTCTTCAACTGAAGGATATTTGTTCATATTGTATTCTTCAAATAAAATTATTCTAATTGGAAAAAATTAATATCTCCAAGATAAAAAATTTCAAAAGAATTGTTTGTTTGTTTTTTCTGCTTTATTGAATTATTCCTGAAATAAATTTTTAAAAAAGCAGTATACTTCAAAAAAACCTTCATCGTTTTATACAACTAAAAAAAAATTGGCCCTAAAGTTCTTTGAGGAATGGCGTTGTAAAAAATTTATCAATATCTATAAAAAAAAAAGAGATGCTTTTTATTCAATAATGTGAAATATTTCTTCCTCTTCTACTATTTAGTTTCGAACTAACTTTTTGAAAGTGTTCTTCCTGTTCTGTTGTCGTTTTACCGATTCAGTTATGAAAGAAGAACTTTAATTATTTGAAGTCTATTTATTCGAATATCTAATCATTCCAAATAAGTTTATAAAAAATGAGAAGAAAAAAAGAAATGATGCCGAAAGTGGTTAGATGATAGCACAAAGTCAATAGTTTTCAAGCATTCTTTTCAAATCATAAGAGATTATGTTTAGCAATTAAAACGCCTACATGATGAGTTTTTCTCGTATAATTTTAATACAAATTATAATGATACTTCATGCTTAATCTAAATTATAACCGTTTATAAAAGAAATTTTTAATATTTACGTCATCCATTTTACAAACTATATTAATTTGTCGCATCTTTTACGTATTCCTCCATATTTTTACACATGTTTCCACCACTTACATTGCAAACTTAATAATAAAGTAAAATTTTAGATCGTGCACACAAGTTTAGATTTGGTAGCATGCGTTTCAGATTCAGAGGCACATCCGGTTTGTTGGTTACAGTTAATGGTTCCTTTATTGAGTAAATTTTATAGCATTTACAATTTTCTGAAACTTGTGTCTGTTAAATTTATTTTAGTTAGATGTAATTTTAATTTTTTTTTTCTAAATCAAATACCATTTTATTTTGTATTACCTTTATTTAACCATTCGAATTTCTACGTGTAGAAATCGGCCCAATTAGCTTTGAGTTCAAATAGTTGAATTCCAGTACATGTAAAAATACGAAAAAATACAACAAAGAGAGTAACTTCCATTAATCTAGATCACATTTGGAAAGAATGTTTTTTCGAATTCAATCACCTGAAATTTTAAGGCTGTAACTGATCAACTTTTCCAAAAGGTATCTATTAAATTTATTTAAATTATTTTACACTAGATGTCGCTTGGTGCTATGGTATATTAAAATTTAGTTTCTTTTGGCAAACAGTTGATCCTTCGAGCTTATTTATAGAGAAGAATATCTGTTAAGGCTTTTATAAAAAGCTTTTCTAAAAGGCAGTTTCAAGAAAATATTTTTAGCGTCAAATTTTGATATGCATTTAATTTATATTACCTTATAAATTTTACACTGTTCATTCAAATTGGTTACGTTCCTTAATAATTATCCAAAAAATTCAATTTTTTCATGTTTAATTTGAAACTGGAAACGCATGCAGCCATATTCTTTCTATTTGCTCATAAAAAAATCTTCAGAATTTTTTTTTAATCCTTCTAAAAATAGTTTGGCTTTTTTCTTTGTAAGTTAAGTATTAAGTTTTAAATTTCATATTCACAGTTCCCTCTTTCCGCTTTTGCCGGATATCGTAGAATGAGTACATAGTAAACGGAAATGGAAATCCTCGGGAGTCAGAACTTCATATAGATTCGATCAAAGGCAGCGCCATCTATATTTCAGAAAAAGAACAAACTCGCATGAACAGTGGTATCAAAGATTTAGGGATAGGAGACCCTTTTTTGTTACCTTCAGGATGATGCTAATAATTTCATTTTATAAGAGAGGGTATCTATACTCTTTTTCTGTTTTTAAATTACCACTTTTTAGCAGAAAAAACGAAGATTTAAACAAAAAACAATCAATCAAAATTTCTTTATTCCATTTAAATTTCGTTTCTTTTATTCAGACACCAATTTTTATTTTGCATTTCTATTTACCAAGTTAAATCAAATTTAAGTTCTTATTTATAAAGATTATTTATTATCTATAGCATGATTTAAGAATATTAACCATTGTTACGACCGATGCGACAGACTGCACTCATGATATATAACAATTACCATCTCCAGGTGTATGAATTTTTTTAGACGTGAAAATATGTATAGGTTAGTATACTTCCATGGCACACAAAAATTGCTCAAAACACTATGTAGGATAAATAATTGGACTCGAAATACCAAATATGGCACGTAGTTAATACTTAAATATTGGTGTTCAACGAGAAAAGGATTTTGAAAATTTAATTAAAATTTGTGATTGATTAAAAATTAATTAAAATTTAAAAATTATTCCTCAATATTTTTAGGTTATATTAATTTATAATCCAGAAAATTGTCGCAAAACTTTCTACAACGCTGTACAATTGCTTCTAAAAAGATGGGATTTTAAGTTGCAATAAATTAATTTATTATTCAAATGTAATAAATTTTTCAAGATTAATTTTAAATACTATTATGTAACAATGTTTTTTCTTTAGCATAACCTCTTTCCATGAAATAGGATGAGATTAGGAGTAATTAGCATGAATATATTAATAACTTTCGTGTTACTGAGTATATATATATAACTTTATTACTAACTAATCATGTAACACATTTAAAACATTAGATACTTTTAGGCTTGTATTCATTTTGTAGTTACATACAAACTCCAATGCCTGAAACAACGAAGCTAGACGATGACATGATAAAAGAATCAAACATGAAACGTTATCAAGTTACGTTTCAAATAGTTTCCTTTATTTTCCTTTATTTTTTTTTCATTTTATAATCAATTTATTATAACAATTTTATTTCTAAATTGATACATGAATGAATGATTATAATTTGTGATAACGTCATAAATTTTCGTTTTCTACAACATATAAAAATTATAAATCTTGTTCTAGAGAAAACCAACGCTATGTCCACAACGACTGTCTAAAAAAAATCTTTCAGAATAGCCGATATCACCAGATGCAAGTGGCAACGAGGTGAAATAGTTTGACTCTTAAACATAGCTAAGTCCAAAAATCCTTTGGCCAAACAATACTCAACAGCCATACGAACCATTCATACTTCAAGCTTTTGAAATAGAAAGTATGAATATTGTTGCAGAAAATCTCCAATATCCATTCGGAAGATGTAGGTTGAAAAAAATTCCAAAAAGCACTATAAAAGAATAATGGCGCTTTATTTTACACCCCTTTACTGCACACTGCAGTAAATCATAGCCGATACGCACACAAGAACGATACTTGCAATAATTATCAGTACACAAGAAGCAGATCACTATTAAACAATCAATTAATTGTTACAAAACACTCCGAAAAAATTCAACTACATTCACTCGACTCAAATGACTCGGCTAACCACTACTGACTGAGCTTTGTCTCTCGACTATTTATAGTTTTCTTGATAGGGCAACGAACATTCTGAAAGGTTTTGATTAAGATACGCCAAAATTCTCGAATATTCAAGGTCCTCCATTTTTGTTTAAAAACTCGCCAAATGATGGTCAAGGTCAGAAATTACTGAACCGGCATCATTCCAGCATCTGTTTAAACTATCAATAAAACTGTCTTTCTTATCAGGAGACTTATAGAGCAAGGATGCACTATTATAAGTTCGTAACAATATTGTTACGCAAATTGCCCTGTAGATGTTTGGTAAATTTAATACAATAAGTTGCAATAATGGCAAACGACGTTTTTCTTCAAGAAAAACACGAAGCACAGGCAACAAAATTGCAGCAGAAGTGTAATCTCCGTATTTGCAATTCTAATGATAAAAACGTACGCTTCATTTTATCGATCTAGTTATCTGTGGTTTTGATTTTCATATTTACATGGGCATGAATGGATGAATAGACGAATTTTCGAAAGACAAATTTGGGGACGAAATCTATTATTTTGCATACTGACTAGTAGACAGACTATAATCCAAAAAAAAGAGTTTTACTTTCTTTTATGCGTTGTATAGAAAAAGTATAGTAATCGGCAAAAGTACGAACTTGAAATTTCGAACGAATCTCCACATTTTGGATCTCCCTGAGCCAGAAAGACATTTTTGGAAAATATTTGCCTCTCTATCTATCTGTAACAAAGATAACACAAAGACGTTTTTATCTAGACGGATGTAATTTGGTACATGGTCTTTACACCTAATTCATAGATTTTTATTAAAGTTTGTGAAAAATACGCTCAGAAGAAATTTGTCTGTCCAAATGACCGAAAATAACTCAAACGATAACTACAAAACGAAGAGAACTAGATAGATAAAATTAGATACACAGAATCATCTATAGTCTAGACACTTACTAAATTTTGAGCCAAATTCAACAAAGGATAGACCGTCTGTCGGTCTGAATTTTTAGAAATACATAAACTCGATATTTCAAAAACGCAATGCCTTAAATATATCAAATGTGTTGTGTGATTAATTCTGTGACCATAACTAAAGTTCCGTGCCAAATTTTTGTTTCAATCGGTTGAGTAAAAATGCGTCTAAAAGGCAAATCTGAATTTCTGATATTACTTACCGTATGTCAGTGATTAACCACCAAATAACTATTCAAGGATGACACGGTAGATTCAGTAAAAATACTACATTCACGCCAAAGGTTGATATTTCTTAGCTATAGTTCGCCAATGCGATGAAACGCGTTCTTTGGAATAAAAACTTTGTTAGAGAGTTCGCGGGAAAATTTTGAGGAGACCACATCCATTGGTTTGAATTCAGAAATGCTTAAAAAAACTTTTCTTGATACATTTTCTTGATATATTTTATATTAGAGAAAGTAAAAAAGAAAAATGCCAAACATCTCACTATCTAACATCTTTCCTTAATTTTTAATATGTAGTGTAACTAATTACAGCATATCACCTTTAATAAGCATTATTTAATCAATGTTTCCTCATTAAGAAGTCACATTAATGAATGTGACTTCTTAAGAGCGTTTAAAGAACAAGCAGCTTGAGTGCTTGCTTTCTGAGAAAAGCAAACCACTTAAAGAAAGTCAATAGTTACATTAAGGTTTCGTTTTGACTGCGTGACGCACGCCTGAAGAGCATATTTGATAGCTTGAGAGTGGTTGATAATTTTATTGACTGAATGTTATTGAGGTATGTGCTGAGATTCTTCAACCAGAAATGATGGCGCGGACTTTTAAAAAACTCAGAGGGAAAAAAGGTATATTGAATGTTTGTCATGTATGTTTATAAGTTAATGGCTAATGAAAATTAGCAACAGTAAGTGGAATGATTATTTAAAATTCTGAAAAGGACTGATTGGTTTTCTAGAATTAGAGTTTTAAAGTTGGAAAAGATTTCGTTAAATATGAGACAGAGATTGTGAAAGCACTTAATTAAATATTTTTAAGGTATCTGTTTTAGAAAACTATTTAAAAGTATTGATTTCGCTTTTAAAAATGCTGAATGAATACGACCAAAGCCAGATAGTTTTTAAAGTTTATTCTTTTATTCTAAACGGAATCGTATTTATTTTCATATTTTAGATGAATATTTAGAATTTCAGACATTTGCAATGAAAAGAAAATTATGAAAATTTTAGAAAAGCATCCACAATTTTAACTGATAAACAAATGCCATTTTATATAATGAATAAAAATACGAATAAATTTGGCCACCAGGTTGATGAAAGAGTGGCATGTGATTTAGATTCTGATGGTTTAAAGTTTTCCATGCATTTGTTTTTTCAAGAAACCAAATTTAATCCAAATACATATATTATATATTTATACGTAAATATTCTATGCAAATTTTTTATATGAAGCATATTTCACAAAATATTAGTTACTTTAAATCGAAACGCATTAGTCAACATGCAAAATGCTTCATACACTTTCCATGGTAAATCATCAATATTAGTGAAAATATGTCCAAAAAATAATTATAGCATGAGTAAGCCATAAGATATATAGTTATATTCTGTTACAGAAGATATATTTTGTGCTTTGTGGTTTATTTGTTTTTTCTTGCCCTATAATTAGTTGAAAATAATCACAGAAGTGACAAAAAGGAATTAAAGTCAGCTTCTTTTTTTTCTATTTCTAATATACATGGCGCATTTTAAATTATAAATTAAAAAAATTATTGATGACTGAAATCTCATTTCTTGGGCACTTCTGGTATTATTTACAAATATAATACAGATCAGCCATAAAGCATAATATAATCTTTTTAACAGGATACAATTACATATTAAGCAATTTCAAAAACTAATTAAAAATTTGATTTATTTGGACGGATTTATTTCTATATCAGTGTTTCTAAGCCATTTGGAGAAAAAAAAATTGATGGAAGAAAATTTTCATATCCTTTAAAGAGACTGGAAATAATTATCTGCAGAATATCGATCTCTATGTGTTTGATGAAGAATTAACGAATAAGTACAATATTTCTACGAAGTACACGAAGTATTATGGATTCTGTATCCCTAGCATAAGCAATTCTACCGTTATTTTGATGATCATTTACTGGACAGTCCTAGACCAAACATTCCAAAACTCATCCACGAACCCCTCCCCGAACTGCATTAGTACCCTATTCGGTTAATTCGAAAACCGCGGAAAGCCCTCTCCCCAGTATCCCTATAAATGTATAGCAACGTGGTCGGATACTCGAAATCGTGTGCTGCCCGCTCCTTAATTCCATCCGGGGTGCAGCAGAACTTGCGTGACTCCCATTGTCAAGGAGGAGAATGGGAATTCCTCTGGAGACGAGATGGGGGGGAGCGACAGATAGCTCTCCCCCTTGCTTCGCTTTTAATCCGCACGTGATACTCTGTGACGGGAACTTTCTTGGTGGCTGGTTTTAAAGGGCTCTCGGTAATCCGAAGTAAAGCTGATGAGAAGTCTTCAATCAAGTGAAGATGACATTTTGCAGATTTTGGAAATTTTAACGAGATATTTTTTTTCCCTATTGATTCTTCTACAGCAGCTACATCGGAGGTCGACAACTTGCTACTCCTATAATATCTAATCTCAACTCTTTTCAAACAGTAAATAATGCACATTTAACATTACTTATACCTTACTTTTCTTGTTCAGCTCTAAATTTTTTATTTTGATGTTTACAATTACTGCAGTTTGGAACCAGGAATAATAAAAGTATATCCAAGCGACAGATATATCATTGGAAAGAATATTATATTCGCATTTTTATAAAATGTTTGTGGGGGTTACGTATTTTTATTTTTATGGCATAACAATTTCGGAAATCGCGAGCAACAAATTTGGATTTTGAACGATTTATTCTTGACATTAATGCACAAGTTATTAATTTGTATTAAATCAATAACGTCCTATAATTTATAGTTAAATTGTTTCCTTTGTACCACTAACTCATGATCTGGTTCCTAATTGTAAATAGTGGCGTTAAATAGTGCCTAAATATTTTACTATGCATAGATATCCCATTCATGAATATAGTTGATGTTATTTTGAAGTAAAGGAGAGATGTAAAGGATTTATGCAGATACCCTGTATTTAGGTTATCTCATAAGAATACTCTGATCCATTTGAAAGAAATACAGAACCCATTTACGAATCAAACATGCTTATTTAATACATCACAGATCATTTTAATACATATGGATGTATGGACTGAATCTTCATATACAAATAATTGTTTCGTTCTTGTGTTTATATATCAGCCTTTTGTACTGTACGTAGTTATTTTTATGAACTGAAGTTGAGCTTTTTCTATATTTGAAAAGTTTTTTATTTATTTATTTATTTTTCATTTCAAGGTTTTATTCATCATCTGAATTTTGGCATTCCCGAAACGATCCAATGTACGCTTCACGTGAACTGTTGGAATTCTACTGTACCTTTTAATTATATAAATAAAATCAGTGGGAGTGAAATCAGTGATCTCCTGAAACTTTCTCGCATACCTTCCAAAATGGTGTTTACCCTCCTTCAGTGGAACATTTCGGACATCGAGACGAGATGCTTTCAGAATAATGATGATCCTCGTCCGCCTGATGGGTACAGAAATGTTGTCGAGTCAGCTACTTCCTACCGATGACAGGACGGGCTTCGTACGGAAGAGGCGGACCCTCAAGACTCAACATTCGTTCTCGCATATGCTTTCGCGGCGTCCGATCATAAAGATTTTGCCGTATACCTTCGGGCCGGTCGCAGTAGTTGACTATGGTTATCCTCTCACTTTTGAGTAAAAATTATCAATTTTGGACAATGCCATGAACAGAAAGAGTTATGGGATTTTTATTTTTATAGTCTCGTATATTGAATATTGAGGGATTCTTAGTATAACAAAGAATCATCTTGAATGTCTTTTTGTTCACTAAGTGAAACCAAAATTTGAGCATAGAATTAAACTTTTACTTATAAGATAACACACCAAATTCTATTCATTTAAGTAGTCCAAATTTTGAAATATCGTGTCTATATGTATGAGACCAACAGACGGTCAACCTTTCAACGGATTCGGTTCAAAATTTAATATAAATATATACGTTGAATGTTAAAGTAAGCACCAAATTTCATCCATATACTCCTTTTCGTTATGTAATTAAATCGCGTTCACTTGCTTAAGTTTCCTGTGAGTACTGTTCGTTCAAAATTCGATAAAAATCTACATATTTGATATTAAGTCCGAATGCCGAATTTCATTGTTATTTAGTTATCATGTTCACAGACAGACAGATATAATTCCAAAAATGTATTTTTCAGATACAAAATGTTCGAAACGTGAATATTCATCAAATTTCAAGGTCGAATGTTTAAAGGATTATAATATTTTCTTTCTTTTCTTCATATACGAGAAAATGATAAGGTTCATTCAAAGTTTGTTTTTAACATTCAAATTCAAGGTTTGTTTTCATAAAAGAACACAAACCACTGATTTCATAAACCCAGCTCATTTCTCTGAATTCCATCAATTCTACTTCGCAAGAAGTATATTATAAAACATTTATACTCTGCATGTCTCCTTTTCCACAAAACAAACTCTGCTGACTTAAGGGGGCATTCGAATGAATTGATCGATGTTCAGCGCATTATTTCCGAAAATACTATTATTTCGTCTGGCCATCCGTGACATATGGTCGTTAGGGATGACACGTGACATTTAAGCAATCCCTCTATCTCTAATTTCCCTCGCCGAACCATCCCTGACCTGAAAGGTGAGCCCCGACCATGATCTCTGGGGACGCAGCTGTTACCAATAGCTTCGGCAGATCCCATTATTTTTATTCCATAATGTGATGCTCTGGGATGAGGGAGGAGGGAAGGAATCCCCTGCAGCTGATTTCATTACTGTGAGGCTCAAATGAACCTCTCCTTCAAATAATGTTGCGGCGGTATGTTTACGTTGGATAGGTGTTTGATATTAAATTCGATAAAAGGCGAGTAAGTACTTGAGTGAAAAAGGGTTTTGATGATTTTAGAACAATCAAGCTTAAAAGTATTGAATATTTTGATATTCATTCGTCATGTGGTATCATTCTTAAATGTTACCTTCGAAATTCAATTCATGAACACCGCAACTATTTAAATAAAAAAAAAATTACAGTGATGCGTCAAAATTTATAATATTTAATCAATATATTTAATAATTTTTTGATGTCATTGGCGATTTATTATTTGACGTTTTTTTTTAAATATTAACGTCCAGTTTGAAACTGTTTCAGCTTTGTTCAGAAACTTTTGTCGTTAGTTTCAAACGACGTCAGAGGTCTCAGAAGAAATCTAAACCAACACCTTATTCCTAGTGTTTAAAATCACACCAGAGGAATGAATTTTTACTGCCTCGGTGAATTCAATCAGCAGTAAAACCTATTTATTTATTACAAATGCCCAGAAGACTGGCTATGACGCCATTAGATCTCTAGCCTTCCAATATTTCTGAACTTTACAATTTAAAAACACAAATGCAGAGCACGAGTCAAGATGAGTAGCATCAAAAATTTGATGTTGTCCACAAAGAGGACATAAGGGAGATTCACAAAGCCCGAGCCAATATAAGTATGCAGGAAAACAGTCACGGTCTGTAGTAAAGCGGAAAATCAACCATCTAATTCTCAGACCCGCCACGAATGCACACAGATTTAAACCATAAAAACTGAATGACCGGACCGCCGCAACAGCAACATTGGCGGGAACTGTGGTTGAGTCCTAAGGGCCGTCACCGGCCACGGTACAACCCTCCCCGAAGGAAGTGCGTCCCGTCATCGATGGGAGGAGTCAGATACCCCACCTATTAGTGTACCCACCAGGGTGGTGAGATCCAACCACCATGCCGAAAGCATCTCATCCTCATTTCGAGGTGCCCCCCGGGGTTCTAGTAAAGCGGAAAAGTGCCACAGCTGCACTTCTAGGAAAATATGGGATCAATTGTGTATCCTCAAGCAGTGAGGCCCATGGCTTATCCGCAGAGTCACAGAATGCTCTCTGCTTTATCGTGGAGGCATATCTTCTTTTTACCTGGAGTTTGATTGAATGAAATGAGAGGTTTTTCGAAGGTCTCTGGAGAACTCTTGCCCTCCTTTTGGCCAAAAAGTCGGCAGCCTCGTTCCCAGGTTGTGTAGTAGAGGTTAAATTGAAGGTTGTGTAATATTATTTCTTCATTATCTGCTTTTAATTGGTAAAATGTAATTGAATAGTAAAAATTTAAAAAAAGTTGTAATTGTCAAAAAGCGTTTTTAATATCTGACAATTTAGTAATAATTTATTACGTGATAAACCTGAGAATTTTCCAACATACTAATTTTTAGAACTTGCTATGTTTACCATTTTTAATCCTTGATGTTTAATATAAAATCTTGTTTAGCGTTTATTAAAGTTTTTAAAACATGAATCTATACATAGTATAAAATGAAGTCTCCTGAAAACGTCTATATGCCTGTAAGAGAAAAGCTTAACTGATATTGGAGATATTTAAACCACTTTGTAGGGCATTTATTGGGGAATGTTTTGGTTTATTGAAATCATATCAAAATAAAAAAGAAGTTTTATAATTGTGATTTTAATTATTTTCCTACTACTATTCGCGCATACGTGAACCAGCAATATCTGTGCTTTGCTCTTACTAACTCATGTGCGAAAATCTCAAACTGCACATGCGCAAATAGCAAGAGCTGTAGTATGCATATGCGATACGCGAGTTCGCAAATTGTACAGACTAAGTCTATAGCAAAGGATACCGACGTGCTCTGATTGGTTTAAACCTTGGCATCTTTTTGGTAATGTTTTGCCAAAAAGATGTCATACCGAAATATATTTTTATAAAAATAAATAAAATCTGTAACTCCCCCCCCCCCACTATTTTTTACGGTTTACATGTAATATTAATCTGGAACACATATACAGCAGAAAAGATCAAATCTTGAAACCTAAATTCAGGATATATAAAAATTACAAGTTATTAAAAATATTTTTTGCACGTTTCTTCTTAATATTATTTTGATATAACTAAAAAAATTAGCCACGAAATCAAATATTCCGGTAAAGCTTACATATTTATACGTTTTGGGCATTAAGTAATCATCTCCCTATATGTAGTTGATGGAAGAGTAACAAACGTTCAGCAACAAGTTTCAATGATTGCATAAATTATCTAATAAAGGCACGAAAATCAAAGAAAAATAAGAATTATTTAATTTTTGCATCATATGTTGATCAATTACTTTCATATAGTTTTTATACTTCCGTGCATGAACAACATTAGTTACTTGTATTACTAGTATTATTAGTAATATTTATTATTATTATTATTATTAATTAGTATTAGTAGTATTGCTAGTAATATTTAGAGAAAACAATTATATTAATAAAAATTAGATCGTGTTGATATTCACTTGTATCTTCCATAAAACTAATGAAAGGTACAAGGTGTAAGCCAAATAAGCGAAAACTACACTATTATGAGTGAAAAACATTGCCAAAAGATGCCAAGGCTTAAACCAATCAGAGCACGTCGGTATCCTTTGCCATAGACTTAGTCTGTACAATTTGCGAACTCGCATGTGATACATTTCTTTGTTTACGTCTGATGTTGAATAGCTTTTCAAAATTTATTATACCCAAAAAATGAACTAATATTGGAGATATTTGTACCATTTTGTAGGGCATTTATTGGGGAAGGTTTTTGTATATTAAAGTCATATCAAAATAAAAAAAGAAATTTTATAACTGCGATTTTAATTATTTTCCCACTACGATTCGCGCATGCGTAAAATAGCATTTTAGTGAATTGTTTTTTTTATGAACTTATCATATTTAACAGTCTAAATATTTCTGAACGTTTGCTATAAAATATTGTTTTGTAGTTATTTTTGATGATTTCTAAATATATTTTTATGTTTGTTTAATCTTGCGTGACATGCCCTTGTCATATCGGGTGGAGGCTAGACTTAAGTTTAAAGCTAATTTTTCCTCTTGGATGTTATGCCACTGGCAACGCTGTGCGGGTACTGCTAGTTTTTTATAAAACGATAAATGCTTGGTTTTTGATATAATTATTTCAAAATTACCAAAAATTTCTTTTGGAAATCAGCGAAAAAAGCCTTTGCTGCGGTATATCCCATGCTTTTTACAAGTCAAACTTTTAAATCTTAGTAACTCGATTTTGCCCAACTTTTTCCTTATTTTCTTGTTATATAAAGATAATTTAAATAATCATAATTTAATCATTTATTATATTTTTATCTATTTTACCTTTAAATTGGTTTTTCGCATATTAATGTGGTGCATATTAATCAGATCATATCTATAAAATAAAGGCTTATTGTTACAATTAAATTATATTTATTGCAACAATAAATTATATTTTCCAGTTCACTCAGAGCTGTTTTGGAACTGAACCTCTTCACTTCGAATTATGATTTCCACCCCTCTGTCTAAACTTCCACATGACACCAGCTAGAAGATATTTAGTTAAAAGAGATTTAATGCTCTCTAGGCCCTCTTACTCAGCGATTGTCCTATGGTACTTGTTTCAAATCTGGAGTCCTCCGTCCTCATGGCTGAGATCTTACTACTATGCCATTGTGACCTCAGCTAAGTAATACAGAACGCAAAATCCATATATACACTCAAGGACGAAACTTCTCTACTTTTAAAACTATTAGCAATTCTATCAAAAACCAAAACAAAGTGATTTTATTTTTTCGAATTCGAGACTCTGAGGTGCTTTTTATCGAGAAAAATGTCGCCAAATGAGCGAGATACAGATAAAAAGAATACCTTTCTAAAAGTCAGTATATTTCACAATTTGGCGAGTTGGCAGCCCAGAAATTCCTTTTCCTATCGAATTCCTGAAGATGAAATATGAGACTTGAATTAGACAAAAAGAAAAATTTACGAGTCCGATGATATCGTAATGTTCCAGAAGTCTCATTACTATCGATTTTTTAGATAAATGTATTTTTAAGTACAAACCATCGACACAAAATATCTTTTTTGTTTCTTAGAATTAAATGAAAAGGAAAGATTAGCAGGTTTTTTCCAATCATTTGATTTATAAACAAAATTTCACTATTCATAAAATATTTTCTATTTGCTATTAGTGTTAATAGGCCACATTTTCCACCATGACGACGTAAAACTTTAAACTACAACAGCTTGTAGAATATTTCATATGGTAATGAATTAAATATCCAATATGAATGTCTATATGAAACTTTCTCGTATATCCTTTACTAAAAATGTCTCCTCTCCCCCCCCCACTTTCGTCCGATATAAAAATTATTGGCATTGAGCATGGTCTTGAAAGGCATGATGCTTAGATTTTTATTTTCAGAAATCCACATATGAGCGGCGTTTACTGTTTTGTAATACAATTAAGAAAACCGATAAGCTTTTCGAACACTTTTTTTCAACTGATTAAAAACAAAATGTCACGCAGAACTACAATTTTAGTAACAAGATCACATACCAAATTTCATTTTATAAAATCAAGTTTTTGAACTATCGCGTTCAATGTTCAAATGTCGGGCGCATATATAGACCGATATACGGTCAATCCACTTATAGATTTTTTTCAAAATTTGAACTAAATCTGTATTTTAAATTGTAAAACTATATACCATATTTTATTATCTACCTTTTTACGTTTTATCTTGTTTATTTGTACTCAGAATTATCATCCAGACTTAGCACCAAAATTATACTTTTTGGACTCCGTGAATTCTTAAACATGGAGATGAGTTAAAATCTCAAATTAAATTTTTTGTCGATTTCTATACTTTATACTATTACGTATACGAGAGAGAATCAAATAAATTGGAAGTTTATTATAGTTTATTGCAATAATTTTATTACCTAACCCTGTTTGTTAAAATCAAAAGCGCATTTAAGTAATAAATATATAGTAATTTGTTTCTATTCCTTGTAATAAATGGAATCTTAATTCCGCATAAGAGAACGCAATACCGTTTCCACTTTCTACAACTGATTCGTTAATTCAGTGAAATCTCAATTAAAGCATAATTCGCTCTCGAATCATACTCGTAAAGCAAATCACTCTGTAAACGAAACAATTTTTTCCATAAGAATCCATGTAAAATAGGACAATGCTACCCATTCCGAAAAAAAAAACATAAACAAATTTATAATGATGCAATTTACTATTTTTAATGCTTGCAATTTTACAAAATTATGTGTTGCGTGTTATGATCTAATTTTTTAATTATAATTTTATATTTAAATTATAGGTATTTAATTATAATTTTAATTAATTTTAAAATGTGGTTATTTAAAAATTAATTACTTAATTAATTTTAAATGTTATTTAATTGATTTATCATCAAAAATTTATCAAAAAAATAATTTATTTATCGAAAAAAACGATAATATCAGAAAATACTATACATAAAATGTATTTTTGTATCATCTTAAAATTTAATTTATCTCTTTATTGATACCAGTTGTTTTGACGTTGAACTTTTAATTATACTTTTAATTAATTTTCAAAAAAATAACTTATGCATATTTTTAACAATATATTTCATATAAAACTTACGACCATTTTAAGAGTGTATGAAAAAAAATTTACTTTTATCAACTTATTATCATTATGACAAAAATTCAAATTAAAATATTAAACTCAAATTAGATTCATTATAAGCTAAATCTAGAAAACTTTAATTTTTCTGCACGTGTTTGTATGAAATTAAATGAATATGAAACATAATATTTTCTAGAGATATAAGAGAAAAAAATGCCCTGTGATCTTTTTAAATATTTATGTTACTATTCAATAATTCTGTATCTAATGCAAACACGATTAAATGTATGCAAGGTATCCACTCTAATCAGAGCTGATAATCATCGAATTTCTAAACAGTAATAGGCATCTGATCTAATAAGAAAATTTATCTAATCGAAGTAAAGAATTATATTTTATATCGTTTGAATAAATAAATGTTCTAATGAATTATGAATTTTAAATTTTTATATAGACCGTTGATCTTATGAATCATATTAAAGCATTTTGTGAAGCACTAACAATTTAAAGGAAAAAAGTTCCACTCTTTTGCGACTGATGCTGAGTGTGTCATGAAAAATTATTATAAGTATTTTATAAAAACGCGCGATTTTAGATCCCTCCATTAGATGGTTTCGAAGATATGCTGATCAGCATGTAAAGTTTCCATGAAGTTGATTGGCTTAAAATAAAGGAATAGTTGACTGTCCTAAAATAATTATATTCTTCATAATTCAATCAAATTTCGCAGCAGATAAGAAAAAAAAATTTTTAATAAGAGCATCAAGAATATTTCATTGAATATGATTCATAGGAATGATGGATTGTATAAAATTTAGACTTCATAATTCTTTCAGAAATACACTTCTTGATTGAAACAAAATAAATTATCATTATTTGTGTCATTTAAATCCCTTTGAAACAAAATTTAATAATTGAATTTTATGCCGAATTACAGAATTTTTTTATTGTATAGTCTTTTTAGATTTTGCATGAAGTATAAAAAATATTATGTTGCATAAATAAAACTTCAGCGCATAACGATTCTCTTTTTCCTGCACTCAAATTTTTTCAAAACAATTTTAGTTTTACCAAAAAAGTTTTTATATCAGTTGAAGTTTATTTACTTAGGTTTCAAATAAAAATTCAAGTTTTAGGGAAAATGTCAGAAAATTAGTAAAACAATGAACAAAACGATGTAAGGTTTATAAAATAGAACGAGTTATGTGACTATGAAAATTTGAAACTTAAAAATATTTTATGATGAAAACAGGGTCAAATATAAATATTTATTTGAAAATTTTAATTATCGTTTATCCTGGCAAACAAGTATTAACCAAAGGTGGCTAGTAAATAAAAAAAACCAATATACTTTTAAATGATTGTCGTGGCTGGTTCGTGAGTGCTTTCAATAAATAGGCAAATAGAAAACTTAACAGATTTATTTCAGATTCGTTCGAGTTACTCTGCTCAGTAACTCCTTCTCTTCCAAGAGCAAACACTCGAATGACATCACTCTTTTAATTACACTCGCGCTAGTGGTCTAGCGCCATCTATGAACGTTTATTTCCTAACGCTTCAAAATCCAATCACTAAAATGATAATAAAATAAAAAGATTAATAGAAAATTCATTAACATGTTGAAAATGTGTTGAAATGTGAAATCAAATTGATCAATTCATTTAAAGAGGTATCACATAATATTCATTGTCTAGCTCCACAAAAAACACAAATTTGCCACCCAATTCCAGCAATTCCGACCAGCTTACAGCTGGGACTTCATTTCCACTGCTGTTTCTTATCAATTCACTAGAGAAAGAATAGATTTGTAGAAGTTTTTGATTGATTCGCTTAACATTGCAATTATTAAAATACAAAAATAGAATTGCCAGAAAATTTTTAACCGAAGAAGCGACAGAAACGGAAGTGTTAAAAGAGAATCTTGAAACAGGACATTCGAAGAAGTGAGATTAAAAGTAAGAAGCAAAATAAAATAAAATAATCAATTAAAAATTCATTTCTTAAATTTCGCACGCCGTATAAACGTTTCAATTTAACATCACAAACAAATTCAAGTTTCTTCTAGCTAAACTTATAATAACTGCAACTGCAACCGCAAATAATTCCTTTAGATGAAAAAAAATGATAAACTGATCACATATTTCTTTAATCCTTTTGTAGAATTTTTAAAAACAAGAAAAGAATTAATGTAAAAACAAATGTTCTCCGTTACGAAAGAAAACTGTCCAAAAAAATTGTCCAAAACTTTCTATGAAAAAGGTTGTTGGAGTGAATGCTACTAGAAACTATTTCTTACAAAAAAACACATTTCAACCAGCGTGTATTGATCAACCGGTTGGAAAAGGAAAATCGGAAAATACATCGATAGAAAACCGACTTCGAAAAAATAAGAAAGAATAATTCTTTTTTGATACGTGGGTGAAATAAAAAAACTGAAACTTAACCTAGCAAAGCTATATCTCATAACCTAAATATAGGAAAAACCAAATTTCAATTTGCAGCAAGATCATTAATTAAGAAGAAAAGAAAAATGACTCACACTGATTTCATTTTAGGACTAAAAAAAGAATATTAAGAGAAAGGAAATGTTTTGTTTGTGCGTTTCAAAAATTATTTCATTTTTCGCTTTCGTGGGTTTTTTCCCTTTATTTAAGAGGATTAAGTAGATTTCATTGGCCTTTTTTTATATTAATAAACTATGAATTGAGGACGGAAAAAAAATACACTATTTTTTTTCATACAAAGAAAAAGATTGTATACAGCATCTTAAATACATCCATACATTCTCACTGATTGAAAACGTAAGTCATTTTAGATATATTTGTTTCTCTTCTTTCGTGAAATAAGTGTTTTATTTCCGTTTCTTACAGTTCATAAAATCTATGCAAACGATTCTTTTTTTTTAACGTTTTCCCCATATCCTATTTAGAAATGTTTTACTTTCATACATATCTAACAGCAATAAGAAAAATTAAAATGTAAACATGTCAAAGAAACAACAAGATGTCACTCGACAAAAAAAATAGAAATGAGCAAATCCTGATGATCAGAAGAATGAAACAATATAGTGAAAAAAATAGTAATCAGAAACAATATAGAGAAAACTTGAAGAGTTTAATCTTGCTTTTGATTCATGTAAGAGCTATTAAGACTTTGATTTTTTATTTGTTCAAATACTTTTGATTTTTTTCCTTGAACTCGAAAATATTGCTTTTATACACATGCAAGCGTCCTCCCTTTCAGAGTCACTTTCTTCGTTGAGAATCCCTATTTTATGTAAAAAAAAAAAAACATTCATTTATTTATCTTCTTCTGGTGAATAGCTAAATTTTACTCACTAATTCTCAAATGGCATGCCATTAAAGTCCATTAGCTAATAATAAGAGGGGGAGGGTCCAAAGAGAATGAAAATGAAAAAGAAATGAATAAATATTCGGATTCTAAACTTCAATTTAAACTTTCCTTAGCTGGTATCAAAATACAACTGTACCAATTGAATTTCACATCTCCTTTTCTCGAGTCCAATATTATGTCGCAACTCTCGTAATTTATATATAATATATTTCTCATTATCCTGTAGAAACTGTTATATCCTTATCTATATGTAGTGTTACATCAATTGTCCAGTGCATCATGATGAATTTAATACAAGTTTGGCAAATGCAAACACTGCACACACACACATTGCAGGAAAAGAAAATTAAAACAACAAAGAAACCACTGTGGATGACTGCACAAAGCATTAATAGAAGCAGCAACATTTAATAACTAGCAGCATTAATAGAAATTAACAACATTTTAGTGGTATGAGATGCGCGAGGATAGAACCTGGGATCTTGTGGTTAGCAGTCAAGTAACATAACCAGGATACAAAAGCGTACGCTCTTGTAACGTAGTTGTTAACTGGCTTATATGCTATTCACCACAACATAAAGCAGATAGCAAATCGCTCACAATACTCCCTTAGTTGCGTGTGTGAGTGTGTGTGTGTGTGTGTGTGTGTGTGTGTGTGTGTGTGTGTGTGTGTGTGTGTGTGTGTGTGTGTGTGTGTGTGTGTGTGTGTGTGTGTGTGTGTATGTGTGTGTGTGTGTGTATGTGTGTGTGTGTGTGTGTTTCTATCTAATAGTAAATAGTTTTCTATCGTTTTGTAAATATAAGTCTAAAATATCATTGGCATAAATTTAGAATGGTTAACCAGTGTTAGTCACTTTAAGAATCCCGACAAACCTATGTAATTGATTATAAAATTTAAGTTAAATATATTTAATTCTTCAATTATTTTTCTGCAATTTCCAATTCAAATTGAAGTTGTATTAAATTTCGTTTGCCAATCCAATTCAATATACAATGTTAAAAGCTTTCAATTAGTTAAACATTTTAATACTATTTTATATTAAAAATAACTGATGCAACAATATATTTGAAACTGTTACTAATAATATCAAAATATTATATTTAATCTTATCATTTAAGAAGTATTATACGAATGTATTACAATTATTTACAAATTTTAAGTTTAAAGCGTGGAATTCAAGCAATTTAAATATTATCAGTGAATAATTTTTTTTTTAAATTTGGGAATTAAATTAAATCTGCTTTTGTTTTCTTTAAAACTTTAAAGTTGCAAAAAGTCCTCACTGAGAAAAACCGATTTTTCCGGTATGTATTTATATCAAAACTGGTATGTAATTTTATTTATTTATTTTCTAAAAGAATTTCTAAAATTAAATAACCTTTCATGCTGATCGAAAAATAAAGGATATCATAAATGGAAAAATATTTAACCAGTAAGTAAAATTATTTCGTTGTCTACATATAACAAATGATTACATATTTGTCAGTAACTTCAGTTTTTCAATTGCGCCGGAGCTCTTTTGCTCCCTCGAAATTGTATTTCTTCCTTTGTTTCGGGAAGGAAGGGTAGTGCCATCTAGAGGCAGAATTGGTAATTACGTCCTGAATAGATGGGGGTTGGAATATCATAGTAAAACGTTGAAGACTGAAATTAAATGAAATTATTTTTATTCATTTTCTTATTTTCACAAAGTTTGTTGAAAGAAATGTATTTTTAAGTTAAGAAAGGATTTGATTTTCAAAAGCGATAAAAGAGAAACCAGCAATTATTATTTCGATTATTGACAGAAAGTTATTTCCACGTTATTATTTTTTAAATTCATATCAATTCTTATTTAATAACAATTAGTACGATGAAAAGACATTTTGGAAATGTGAAAAATACGTTAAATAATCATAGTTAAGTTATAGATGCTTAGAATTCATTTACAAAGAAAGTGCTAGGTCAAAAGCACTTTCCATTCTTGCACTTCCATTCTATATAGATCCAGATCATGGAAAATCGATTTATAAAGGAAAAACTCGCATTTTCTTCACCAAGCGCAAAAATGGCAATTCATTCTGGAATTTGGTCAGTAAAATAGCCATAGGAAAGAAACCTTTTTTAAAAAATATATATGGTTCGGAGTTACAACGAACTGACCAGCTAAGCAGATGAGAATGTAATTTGTTAATGAGAAGAGTAAAATTTTGAACATTTATAAATGTTTTTGGATGGAAGATGTCTAATTCATGCATTTCCTTTTTGTATCTTCATGACTAATTTCTGACCTCCAAATTTCACTTATTTTTCTGAATATTTCATTTAAAAGAACTGTTGATATCTTAGAGAATAAAAATAGTGACATACTTACAAATCTAGAGCTCAGATAAGAGATTATTTCCTATAAATAATTTTAATAGCATTCATATAAATTAGATATTCATATTGAAATAAATAAATTCCAAAATTAAATTTTTGTAGCCAAATTCAACGCCAAGGTCGAGTGTCAGTAATACGGCATCCATTCAGCAGCCGTAAGCGCTAACTGTAAAACTCTCTTCCTTGCCATGATACTTAAGAGCGCAGGGGGACAACATTACAAATTTCTTTCATTTATATTAAATTGATCCGAAGTATCAGATTCCTTGCAATTAATTGCAGAATTAAAAATTTGGCTAATAGAAATTATACAAATGTTCCTTTTCAATCTCCAAATATATCTTGTGCATTTTATCGGTATTGTTGATTAAATTACTTTGTATCATTTTATAAATTAGTTATCTAATGTATTTAAATCAGTATGCTGCGAAAACGATTTATGTTTAAAGAAATATAATGCTGCAAAGTATGAAGTAGATTAACATGAATTTTTCCATTCCAGTGGCATAACATAAATAACTGACGCTTGGTGCATGTATTATTTTTCTCTCACGTATGATATTTCTCATTAAGAAGTGGCATAAAAGCACTAATATTTCGTCTCATATGAGAGTGGTACCCAAAGCAACAATACACTCTTGTTCTCTGGTCAATACCCCCACTGATTCATTTCATGTCAGATAACATGCTAATAATGATTTAGGATAAAAGACAAAAGCTAAACGCTGAATTTTATTATATGTAATAACTTTATTATATGTAATAACTTTATTATATGTAAGATTTTTATTATATGTAAGAATTTTATTATATATAAGAATTTTATTGTATGCAAGATTTTTATAGTATGTAATAATTTAATTATATGTAAGATTTTCATTATAAGCAATAATCACTAATATATTTATACTCATATTGATTTTTGTCTGTTTATGGCTTCTCAGAACGAATTAATTCAGCTGATACAAAAAAATTCGGCAAATAGATTATCTTGTAACGAAAGAGATGAGTAAAATAAATCTCTGATAGAATAACATGTTATACGTTACTGAAAGATATTTTCTATAATTTCAATGAGTCAAATTGCTGTACGATTGTTCCAAGATGCCTTTCGTTATTCCAAATGTTAACAATATCGCGATAACGTTGTTGGACATCATGTACTAAAAAGGACTATAAAATTATTCACCACTATAATGCTACTGCAGATATTATATAATAGTATACGATATTCTGAATATTGTACAATGTACTTACAATGTCTGAGTGTTAATGGTCATCAAGATTGTTGGATGATATTAATTAAACGATTCTTCCCTATATATATTCGTTCATAACTCTTCAAACAATTAAAAAATGCTTACAAAAGTCGTAAGCCCACATTCCACTTCGGTTCCATAATTGCAAAAGAATGGCATATCAAGCATCCAACTAAAACTTATACAAGCATTCAAAGTCGTCAGCATATTCTTTATAATTGGATATTCAAATTTCTTCCATGGCGTGCTTTTAAGCAAATTGCTAATTTTGCGTTATTTCAGAAACTTGGTTCCGAATCATTCCATCCGGACACGGAACGATAAGTCAATAAAGAATTCCTAGCAAAGCTGAATGTATTTCATGTTTCGAAAAAAAAAAACAAGCTATTATCTTTACTAAGCAGGTGATTGGAATACGAAGAGTTGGAATTCTTTTTTTGTTCCCCAGCCTTTCTTTTTGTGTACTTTCTCCAGCATATTATTATTCCCTTTTGTCTTTTCCGTGCGCCATGTCCGCGAGTAGTAACAAAACGCTGATGCAGAGTGCCTGCCGCTTATTCGCCGTTTTCGAAAGGGAAAAAGCAGTAAGTCTCTTCTACATAAAAAGACCATTACGCCAAAATTAACTTCACTGAACTAGAGAAACATTTCAGCGAAAAATTCCCTAGGCGAGGAATAAAAGAGGACGAGCGAAATGCCATTAGATGGCGCTGCCTGCAGTTTTATGCAAAAGAAGGCAGACTGCAGACAATTCAACTCTTCTTGTTTCAACGGATTAAACTTCTTCCGGGAAAACGACTCCGCTTATCTTTTAACAATGTGAGAAGGAAAATTATGTTTAGTGATAAAGCGGAGTTTTTGTTTTCATTTTTCGTCGATGTTCTCACGAAGCACAGTTGAATTCAAAGCCCTCTTTTTCATTAACAGCTTCCCCGTGAATGAAGCGCGAACGATTAAAAAGTTTGTTTTTCAGGAGGAGAATAAAAAAGAACAAAAGGATTACATGGCGCAGCAAGTCAGAGCATAAATGATATGAATACAAATATTGGGGGAAATGAATCAAATCTTTTGCTTTCGTAAACCACGCGTGCATTTTATTATGTAGTAATCACATCCTTGCTTTATTAGAGAATCTAATCTGTTCATTCACTAATATATGTATTTAATTTCGTTAATAAGTTAATTAATTCTTAGTTATTATTCTATTTAGACGGTAACTTAAACCAGTTTAGATTTCCTTGATCTTTTTATAACTCTAAGATGTCTTAGGATTTTAATCTTAAACAGAATAATTCAAATGATAAAAAAGTGATAAATTATTTCGTAGCTTTATTAAAAAAACAATGCACAAATATTATAAAAAAGCACTTTATTGGATAGCAGATTTTATTGCTGCCATCACCAATAAATAAAATTTGATGGAAATTCTCTGTTAATGCATTGTCAAAACAGTCAATTTTACAAAGTTCATAACCAATAAATTTGTTGTTTTATATAAATATTTCCATCTTAATAAAGATAAGTTATATTCTTATCATTTTACGGTTGTTTGATTTCAATTTATTTATTCTGAACCTTCTTATCTATATCATAAGTGAAAATAAAGAATAATTGAAATGAAAATTATTTTAAATGTTCATTGTTCTTTCAATTTTTAAACTTAACTGCAGATTTTAATATAACATTTCTATACTTTTAATGAAAGAGAGAGAATGACATATGCTCAATTTTCCAAGTCATACTGCATATGCAAAAGAAAATAGTTTGGCATAGGCTTTGTTATCACACGGCATTATGCATATATCAGCTACTTGAAAGATCGTTAATTCCTATAGTTTAATATAGATCAAACTCTTCGTAGAAAACATTCGTAGAAAACAATTCATTGAGTTTGTTTGAAATATTTCAATAGTTTTTAAATGGAAAACTGTAAATTTCAATAATTTTCACGCTTTTTCTTGTGGATTGTTGAAATACTAATTAAGCAAATACTGTTTCTGCGAATATGAGTTGATACTAATGTTATAAAGAAGGGTTAGACGCACAAAAATCGAATTTTCTAAAGAGGGCAGTTTCACTAAAGTAAAATAATGGAATAAATTTCAAATTTAAGAATCCTTATTAAAAATTTGCTTCAAAATCTACTGTTGATTGTCTACTGAGATTGAATTTTGGAAAATTGCAACACTTTTTCTTTATATAACTTCAAACACCAGAGAGTGTTTGCGAGACAGTCAAAAGGTTCATATGAAATGAAAAATCTGTGATATTGATTTTCGAGAGATATTTCCAGAAATGATTTCATCAGAGCTTGTTTTAAAGTTACATTAGAGCAGGGAAAGAAATTTAATTAAAGAGCTGACATGTCTTCACCACCACTGTGATGTTTATTGTTCCTCAGAATATGATCGATCTAAACTTTAAAGATTGTGCTTCAAAGGCGATAAATGTAGGACTGGTTCTTGTAACTGAAAGGGAATTTTACTCCAATATCAAAGGTGGGTGAGTATTGGCATTTCTCTTTTCAAGTGGAATTTTATCAACTCGAAATTTAGTCCCCGTTCTATTGAGTTTTCGATTTATTGACGCTTTATTGTAGCAAATAAACGTAGGGGGGAAAACAAATTTCTCACAGTTTGGTCGATGGAAAAAGCCAATATTATTAAATTGATAAAGCTTGGTTCTTGCATTAACTCTTCGAAATAACCAATATGCTACTGTATCCTTGTAAATATTTCCAGTTTAAGATATTTGTTTCTTTTTGAAAATAGGGGATTTCCAGGAAAATACTTATTTCAATTACATGTCGATGGTTTATTGTCTTATAAAGTATAAAATATTATATCTGAAAACTCAAAGGGAGGGGATCAGCGTCCTGTGATTGAAGGATCATGGGTTCAAAGTCTTATTCTATCGAAGGTTCACAGTTTGAAATGTATTGATGGAGATCAAAAATTCTTTTACTAGAGTGGTATGAAAATTTGGAGACATGAAAATTGGTTAAAATATCGTTCTCATTAGAATAATACTTCAGAATTAAGTATCAAGGACAAAAATAAGCCTTGTTTGTTTTGTTTTGTTTTTTTTAATTCAAAGAGAAAGATGAAATTCTCAAATTTCTTGTTTTAAAGACAAAGAATTAATGCAATAAAATTTTTCAGTGCAAAAGATATTAAATTTAGTTATAAGTTAGTCAACGTGATTGAAAATTTATATAAACTGTATGCAGGCGGGAAGTGTTTGGTTTACATTTAGATATATGATTTTCTATTAAGGTATCGAGGGGACTTTTAAAAAACATTTTAATGCTTATATGATGTTTTTATTAATATGAGGATAAAATGATGAATAAAAGTGAATTTATTTAAATATTATGTAGATTTTGAAGAAAAGGCATATTTTGATGTAAATTTTAGCATTATTTACATTATTATTTTGAGATATGAAGATACTCGTACAGTAGAATTATGGAAAAATTCGTTCTTCAGAAAATGCATTTAAAGTTTTTAAAATGCTTATAAATAAGCTTATATTTCAATAGTTTGCTATAACTTGGCTTTTAATTGACATAGAGACAAAATATAGATGTCACTGGAAACAGAAATGTAGCTATTTTTAAAACTGCAGAATGATAAAAATGCGAATTTTCATCCAAATTCATATTTTTAACCAAGTCGGATTAAATGGTATTAGATGATTTCGCAACATGCTAATAACATAATTAAGTACACACTTGAAACTTCAAAAATCGTTCAAAATGTCGAATATTTTTTGTTGTTTAATAATGTTCTCTGATCCTTTAGCTTTCAAACGATACCAAGCTGTTGTTAATATTCGAAATATTTCACGAGTTATAATTATTTTTCTTGAGATGCTTTCATTAAAAACTCTAGTTACGGTTTTTTTAAAACTCATTTTATGAAGAATGATATTTTTCCGCTATGTTGCTTCATTCAAACAATCATGACAAGAAATGAACCAAATACAATTATTTATATATCAAAATAATCTGTATGAAATAGCGGATGTTTTGTACCTCAATCAAAGATATATATATATAAATTTTAATAGCTGTTTAAAAGTTATAATCAAAGAAAACAATCTCGCTTTTTCTGTTTATTGTTGATAAAAAATTGTTAAAAAAACTATATATTTTTATAACTTGATTGAGGCAGACAACATGAAGACTAATATTAGGCATAATTTTCAACTAGAATTGTGTGTCTATACAAATTAGAATTTAAGATATCATGTTTCAAAAAATGTGCTAATTAGCACATTAAATATTAATTAATTAATTAATAATGAGTGTAATATGGTTTTTTTCTCTCTGAAAGGAGTTTAAACATATATTAATGACCTACTGTGAAAAACTGGATTTTTAAAGTTAAAATTTAAAAAAAAAATCTTCCAGTGTGTACGTACACCTTAAAGCATCTCATGAACATTTTAGCGATTCATTCAAGAAACCCTACTAGTGATTATATGCTTATTATCTAATTTCTTAAATGGTAGATCCAAACCTGATGAAAAACATCATTCAAATGAAGCACTGCCAATATTATTAAACCTCTCGATGAATTTATGTCATCAGTTGCGTCACAAGCCAATGAATGCCAACGAATAGTTAAAATTAAACTACTCGTTATTTCACGCCATCTTTAATCCCTTTAGGGGAGATCTCAATGAGAAGTTGTTGGATAACTAAGCAGGAGGGTACAATAATGGTGCTGTTGTCTGGGTAAAGGGACCATTGACGATGATGGAATATACCTCTTCCAGAAAAGTCTGAGCATGGATTACGCTATAATGAAGGCTATTTCGCTCAAGTCAAAATACCTATATTGGTATCTATGGCGACTGGTCGCTTCAGCAGGATGGAGTTTACTCTTAAAAATGTTGAATTTTCAAGGAATTAGATCCTTTTTCTTCCAGCAAGAAATAAAATGGATTACAACATTAAATTGGTGAGTCATATGTCATCATGAATTGACACCCTGTTGTTTATGCTTTGAGATTTGGTGTTTTCTCTTTAGGGATTTAAAATCATAGTGCTTGTAAAATAATTCTAAATTAAAAGTTATGTCTGGAAAAAAATCGATAGTTCTTCCTAAATTACGAGTGTTCTGTCATCTTTTTATCAATTCATAGAAACCATGAAATAATACTTTCGTGCATAAATACTATTAGTGAAATTAGCAATACTCTTGAAACCTTTATCGCAATGTCGTAGTGTTTTTCATTTTTAGTTTTAAAAAAAAGACATCGAAGCATTCTTTCCTATTATATTAATACAATATGGGTCCCTTTGTGATTCAAAATACAGTTTATAAAAACTGAGAATGGATTTTGGTTCTCATTCTTTCCCCCGATTAGGTACGAAATTTGAAGCAGATCTACAGTATTATTGACAAAAGCACATATCAAATTTCATTTTTATAAGTCTTTGTGTTTTGTATCTAAAACTTAGCGATTGTTTAAACATTGCAACTCTTTTTTTTGGAAATAAAATCTATTAGAACCTATTTTTATTCCACTATTATTCTCCAGAAAATAACATTTATGATAAGATACGAAATCTGTTACACAAATGATACTGAAGTGTATCGAAATTAATGAGTAGACAAACTGAATTAAACGTTCATATTGAAAAGAAATTTCTGGTTAAGTGAATGGGGTTTGAGGAGATGCATGGAAACGTAACTTTAAGCGAAGTCGCAGATTTGAGCAACAGGAGACACAACAAATGCAACCTTCGCAAAAAGCCCCTTCTTTATACATTTCAATCGAAAGTTGAAAAAATCACATTTATTTTGTTTCTTTCTTTTCACTAACATGAGTCGCTTGTTTGAGTATTGTGCTATTCTCGTTTAGAACTGCTACAATGCATCTTGATGAAGATTTTAAACACACAACACATTTTTACAAATTGAGAATGATACATAACCATTCAAAATCTTGTCCCACAATTTAGGAAGTCTTGATCTAAGTCATTCGAATTCTGGCATTCACATACTCATTAATATTAAGACCCCGGATAGCCAAAACTTTGATAGAATCGGTCCAGAATTTAATACAAATTTACAATTCGAATGATAAATTTATAAACTTAGTCTCAATGATTTAATTATTTTCGTTTTTTAGTTCGTATGGACATGAACATACAAACCTAACGTCTGTCATTCAAAATTTGACAGCTATCAACAAATTTGATTAAAATACCACATACCATAACTATACCTCGTTACATTTTTGAGTTATCTTATTCACAGCTTCCATGCTTCCATTAATGTATTTTTTGGATATTATGGGGAATTTAAAACAAAGAGATTCATCAAAATCTCAAGGTCAAAGTTTTTGATTATTATAATTCTTTCTCACCGTACAAAAGAAAGTAAGGATCTGAGAATTAGACAAATAACTTTCTTATTTCTCAAGTTTATTTTTAAAGGCTAATTCAATTCCTTTTTTTATGTCTAATTGTTTGGCAAATCCATAGGCATTTCTTCATTGCAAAGCCCATATGTATTATTTTTGGGGCGATAGGAAATTTGGAAAGAATATTCTAGGCTCAGATTTCAAACAGATTAATGTCAGTCCCAAAACAGCCTTACTGTTGTTTTCAGGCGAAACGATAATACAATATGATGTATAATACAAAAAATGTGTGTGTGTGTGTGTGTGTGTGTGTGTGTGTGTGTGTGTGTGTGTGTGTGTGTGTGTGTGTGTGTGTGTGTGTGTGTGTGTGTGTTTTGATATTTTTAAATGGAATTTAAATCTTAATAAATTTTCAAATTTATATTTGAAATTAGCCCATATTGACTTCATTCTAAAATGTTCTCTTATTTCCTGATCCAATCCCCACTTTTTATTTAATTAATTATGTACGCACTCTTAAAACTGCTAGTCTCAGCAAGTTCTCAAGCTCCGAGTGAAGGGAATAAAAATCCTTAATCTTTACAACATTCTTTTAAAGATATACCTAAATTTTCCTTTCTTAAGTCTACCTGTATCAAAGAAATCCCTATCAAAATCTCATTATAAAATCACTGAGGGAAAAATTTCGTTCTTCTGCTCTTGTATCGCGATGCAGACTGACGTATCTCATCGCTTCTTCCTTGTATGTAAATTATGCCTCCCATGTTGAAATAAATCGAAGTTTTAAATCTTCAAAGGTTTCTTTTATTCGGCCTAGCAACTGCCAAAATATGTTTATATTATATATATTTCATGAAATTTTTATAATGATTGATTTCTCCATTTCTACGATGTTTATCAATTTTCTTTTAACTTTAGACGAATTATTTTAGTTTCTACTGTTTCAGTATTAATCTGAAATAATCACTAGAAAATAAAATTAATAATTTTAAATTGATAAAAAATTAATTTTTTTATCTAGCTCCGATGCATTGAAAAAAATTTCTGAAAGCAATATACCCTTACATTAATCAATTCCTCCAAACAAAAATTGTAGTCTTTCAAGCAACTTAATCAAGGGCACAGTTCCGCAGAAACTAACAATGCTTTTACTTCATCATCTTCTCCAACTGAAGAAGTAACTTTCAACAGCATCATCAATTCTTTCGCGTCATTTCTCCGCGAAACCGGACTTCATTGTAACAGAAAAATTGTATTAGATAACCAAAGGCTGGCTTCAGAAGAAAAGCAAAGCGTACAAGGCAGGTTGGACTCCTGCCAGATCGGGACGCCCTTTTCAATTCAGTCTTATTCAGGTGTAAATGTCGAGGATTAAGTGAACACTGTTTGCTCCAAATATCTGCTTCTAATGGTTTTTATCACTTTCATGGAGGTTTGCTCTGTTAACGTATCAGCTGCTATGATTAGTAAAGGTTGATAACCCGTTAAAAAAGCGGGTAGCTAATAGATTTTAGGCAAAAACATTCAAATATTAGAATTCAGCTTCAGGCTTAATATCTACAGGATTGATAAAATTCTAAAAAAAATGAAATAATGTAGATAAAATAATGGAAATTCAACAACGTATTTCTCCGTGTATCATTATTTACTAGTCGCCTTAAACGACCAGTTGCTTAGCCAGGAATATTAGTAATATTTCGTTCCAATTAAATAATTTAGATATGCTTCCATATTCTTGACTCCGATAAATTGTCAGGCATTAAAACTGTGTTATTTTAATTCCCTTCATTGCACACATGAGCCTTTCTAATCCTTTAACTTTAAAGCTAAATACTTTGTATATTGTTACGAATCTGTGATGCTGCTTCCCAGCATAGTTGGTTCCATCATCAGAAAGACTGTTTTACAGTCATCTGTATTGGGCGGAGTCCGGGTGTCGCGTCGGAGGTCCCAGAGCTTGGCGACGAAACATCGAGAATTTTCCCGATCCGTCCATTGGGAACCAAGATACGCTTCGAAAGTTCCTGATTGGTTGAGAGGCTTCTAGCCCCGACTCCTGAGACCTATAAAAGGAGGCAGTCTGCAGTTGCCGGGTAGTAGTCGGAATCGACGTTAAACAACTGGTCTTCCAGAGATTAGCAGAGCAGCGACGGAGTCAAGTTAGTGCTGAACTAAGGTGTGCGCTACTGTCTGCAGTAGAGTCTTGTTGTGCACTGCTGTGTGCACTCTCGCGGCTGAAGATAATTGTATTCTCTATGCTGTATATAGTTGTCGTCTTTGTGCTGTCCTGTGTGTCTTCGGGTAAATAAACGTCGTTGTTTTGTTTTTTTTCTACTGCCGCCTGCTGATTGAGCGTTCTCCACACCATATAACTTCCACTATCCAAACGAACCCGGAAATTTCGTAACAATATATATGGATTTATTTCGTGTATTTCGAAAACGGCTCTAAGGATTTAGATCAATTTTATATTTAAATAAGGTTTTGCGTTTTTTAGTTTATCAATATAGGTGTCTCTCCTGAAAAAAAAAAAAAGATTTTACACACACAAAAAAAACTTTTTTTATAACTAACTATTAGACCCTTTTTCTATCTGCTCTCTGCTGACAGTGTCATATAGTGCCATCTCGTCATTTTTTGTGCTACTTGCATAGTTGTCATAGGAAGATAACCTATTAGTTACTCAAAATTTTGAGATATGGCGTTACGAATACTTCGACTCACGTAAAATAGCAACCAATTGACTTAACCAATCAATTTGTCGTACATGTAACATTACATTTTACAATAACAACAACAAAACAAAAAAAAATCTTTTTAGCGGAGCTTTGTCTTCCAGGTACTGAATACCAATCCCAGCGAAATCCATCTATCTTTTAAATATCGTGGTTCTCTAGTTACATTTTTTTTTTATATTCTTCTTGTAAACTACACAGATGTTAAACAGATTCCTCCTTCTTTAACTATCAACAATAGATTTATTGGAAAATATTCGTTGAAACAATGGAAACAATTTGAATTTCAGGGGAATAATGTCATCGATATTTAAAAATGAGACAAAAAAACTAATATTTTTAAATATTGAGAAAATTCAGGAAAAAATTGCTCCATTATTAGATAGTAATTAAAAAGACGATTTTTTTTTCTTTAAATTTGAAACTATATAAAATTAATTTTTTGCTGTTGTTTCGAGATTCACAGTGATAGCGGCAAAATTTAGCTTCATTTTTAATTAATTAAAACTTTAATATTTTTTTAAAAAAAATCGTTCCGATGTGCACATATGTAAGTCACCACTTACAGAGCACCAAGACCAACACACAAATTCCTCTTTATCATTAATAAAGCAAAATAGATTTCGTTTTTCAAATTTCGATTTATTCATAAACAATGATTTTTAACTTATCAAAAAGTGGAATAATTTGATCATTATTATAATAAAGGTATTTTCATTTATTTACATTCGAAGTATACGTAAAAAAAAAAGTAATGAAACAGTCAAAAGATTCCGATTTGAAACTTAGCTGAATTTCAAATTTTGTTCACAGGGGGTTAAAAATTAAAGCCCAAGATCCATATCCAATTTTCTTCACAATATTATGAAGCACAAAACATTCTGAAAATAAAAATCTGAGCATGATGCTCAAGCTTTTCTCAGCTTCCACAATTTTTATACTGTAGATGGAGAGGGGAATAACACTTTTCATACTGTAGATGGATTTTATACTGTAGATGGAGAGGGGGATAACACTTAATGCTGTAGATGGAGAGGGGAATAACACTTTTTATACTGTAGATGGATTTTATACTGTAGATGGAGAGGGGGATAACACTTTTTCTATGGAGTATGCGCGAAAGGTTCAAGGAAACTGTTATTCTTTTCAATGAAACTCGAAGATCGTTGTCCAGTAAAGTAAGCCAAAAGAAGCTGCACATATAAATGAGTCTCATTACAATTTCTGAATCAAGGACTGAAATGCAAATACAAAGGAGCTTAAATTCTCTATTTCAAATTAATAAATTTAAAAAAATTGAATGTCATGAATTATTTTGCTCAGAGATGATTAATTAAGCAATCAAATAAAAGGCATTTAATCATTTTTTTTTTACTATTGCTTTTAATCTATATCCTGCTTATTCATATCAGAATGTTCTTTTTTTTATTCACTGTTCTAGCCATTTTCACTTTTTATGGGGAAAAAAATTCTCTTTTGTTCGAAATATGAAGAAAAAGAAAAGTCGAAGGAAAAAAGAGGCGGTTGGAACTCTTGAGTGTTTTTGAGGAAACGTATTTCGACAGGAGAAAAAAAAGAGAGAGAGAGAGAGTGTTTAAAAGGCTTCCTGAAATCTCCCGAAATCCCAGGATCCCAGGACAATCCCGAGATTTCAAGGTTGAAAATCAATCCAGATTCTGAAATGGAAGTCCTGATGCGAAAATATTTTATGACATTTAAATTTATTCATACTTTGAAGAATGAGCAGTTTATAGTGATCGGTTTTCTTGTATTTTTGCTTTTTTTGGTTCTTGTGCCCCTTAAATGGTAATTACTTTGACAATTAAATCTCATCTGGATTCAGAAGTAACCCAAATCATTTTGTATTCTTTTTGTATGAGTGCTCTTTTGATCGGATTAAGTTTCTTTAGATAAATTTTATTTAAATTTTTATTTTCTTTGAAACATTTGAGGTACAGAATTAAGATTCAACACCCATAAATGTAACATTTCAAAAGTAAGGAGAATTAAGTTTTTTAAGGATATCATTATCCTATTGCTTTTCTCAATTTTTTATAATTATAAAAATGACATTGTTAAATCAGAATTGTTGGGAAAAAAAATAAATTCCGTTTTTCTTATATTTCTGAGGACAATTTTCCAGATAACCATGCATAAATTAGATCTGATTAAAGGATTATAATATCACTGTGAGATCTGCTGCACCGTAATATTATAATCCTTTAGGCTTGTTTCTAACCGCGTTATATTCTGTAAGATTTAAGAAGAAAATTCATTCTAACAATATTACTTGTGTGATTTTAAAGCAATGATTGGATGTATCTTGTTATATATTATATCTTCCGGGAAATGAATAGACGAGAAGCTCTCATTAAATCAAATTTCATTCTAAGCATATGAAAGACTCAATTTTTAACAACCATTAAGACTTCTTTTTTAAACCTATGAATAGGAACTGAACCTACACGCTTACCACAGCAAAATAAAAAGGAGAGGAAAGGAGGTGAGGAACGCATTTAGAGCTTATATAAATTTAAAAGGGCATTTTCCTGAAATCCAACTGACTAAATGCTTATCTTGATCCCGTGTTTATATTTGATATTATTGTCCAAATTTGGGCAGCCAAAGTTACCAAAATTAGACCCTGAGAAGTGAGAGTAAACCAAAACCCCGCGCAAATCAAAAGTTAAAGAGAAATTTGAATTTGAAATAATTAATGAACGAAAATAAATTCAAATTATTTCATTTATACGAATTATTTCTTTAACTGTCGTAATTTTCAAAGCTATAAATTTATTCAGTAAAGCCTTTCATTAAAAGTAAAGTAGTTTTTCTCTTCTTATTTTAAGATTAAAATTATATGTAGCTAATAAATGCTGTTATTAATTTATATATTATAATTAACTTAACCTCTTAAATGTTTTACCTAATTTTTTGTAACTTACAGATGTTACATGTTTGTTACTTTAGCTTATTGTTATTAGTCATTCATATTTAGAATTTGAATAGCATATATTACTTAAGTGATCAATTTTATGAATCCAAAAGCGTTTCTTTTTTCTTTCATTCTTTTTTTTTTTCTTTGATAGTGAATTAAAAGAAAATAACTGCTTCCGTCTAAAGCATTCATTTTTGAGATCTGGAGTCTCTTTACTCAACAGGGTAGCCACCATCTGTGTAACAGAAAACCCAGAAGTAAGGAGGATCCCCAAAACAGAATCAACACAGCCAACTACTATTACTAGCACCAATTCGCTAAAAGTCCCGTATTTATGCGGCAAAGATGGTGTGATTGTTAAAGAATCTACAGTTCTCTGCTCTAGCGTAGCCTATTTCTCCAATGGTAAAAGTTCGGTTTTCCTGCTAATTTAACACATACTTCCATTGAAATAAGCGGCAATATTTACATATATTTTTCTTTCCAAACATTTTCGTCAGGTGGTGGTAATTTTGAAGAGGATAAAAGTCTTTTTTTTTTTTTTAAATTTTCCATAACAAAAAAAATATTGAGAATATTAATTTAGGATCGAAAAGGTTATATTTTTTCACGAGAATATTCTGTTGTATGCGGAATTCTAGAAATTGAAAAATATATCTTAGTAGAGATGGAATACATTGAAATTAGAAAAATAATATTGAATTAACTTGCTAAGCAATGAACAGTGCATGATTTTATCAAGCACTTAGAATTAAGCATTTAACTGTGTATATTTGACGAAGGAAATCAAAATTGATTATAAGTATTTTGTTTTGTTTACTATCTAATTACAAGTAACATATTTTTATTTGTTCTGATACATAAACTAATTTTCTTCTCTCTCTGTAGAAATGAAACGTTGCTGGTGCAAACTCAAGATGATCAGGAAACTTTCATTGCCTATATCTCTAACAAGAGGAAACTATCAACTCAGAGTAACTCCATTCTGTAACTACTCTGTACTAACTACTCAATCACAAAGCGCGAATGTCTTGGTCTGTGGAATGTTTAATCGGCAATCTAGCTTAGAATAGGCAATTCAGATCGGATAATTTTTTATTTATGCTGATTACCTGAACTAAGAGATCTCTATGGAAAGTTACCTCGATGGGACTGTAAGGATATGATATCACAACAGTGTATAAATTCAGATGCGAACATCCCCTGTTAGTACAAGATATTGTACGATATACCCACAATGTTGCTAAATGATTTGAATGTTGTTCGGTATATTGTACTAATATACATCTATTGTCTATAACGACACCTGCTATCATCTCTCAATGATACAAAAGATAGAAAAGAGTACCTCACTCAGAACTACTCTTCTATATGAATAGTATAAAGATCCCGAGATGATACAAGTGGAAGGTGACATCGGCTAAGTGATACACTTGTGAATTTAGAATACCATTTGGCGTTTCTTGTAAAGATAATTATGATATGACAGGTGACCAAAGTCATCTTGTTGTCCCTACAACTTCAATCAAGAGAAAAATATCAGTATTTTTATGATCCTGCTAAGCTAATTTACAGGCTAAATAAAATCATAAGAAATGTAGAGAAATTAAGTTGTTTCGAATGTTTTTAATTTCAATTCTTCAGTAATTCAAATTTTATCACAAATCCTCTGAATTTTTAAAACAAAAAAAAATTGTTTAAATACAGTTTATTATTTTGATTCATGTTGATAATTTCGATTATTTAAATTACAAAAGAAGTTTAGTTTTGTTGAATTCTTTTCTATGTTTAAAATGCCTCCATACCTTCAGTCTGATAATAAGTGAATAATACCTCAGCGATAATAAGTGAATAATTTTTACAGCCTTTAATTTACTCAGCAACTTATATATTACAATCAATATATGGAAAAATATTTCACAAAAATATTTAGAAATTTTACACATTATACATAAATTGTGCTGCTTATTTTGAAGTTTATATTCAAAATACTTTGTATTGTTTCTATATTAAAATTACATAACTTTGAAAAAATTTTAAATAACGGCAAAAAAATTAATTAAAATCAATTATACTTTATTTAGTGCAATTATTTTCTATTTATCTATTAACTATGAATTTTTAATAATACTGTTAAATAGAACTTAATTCGATTTTTTGACTTTTTCCTTAAAATTGCTATAGGCAAAATGTTAATTCTTTGCTCTCGAAAAAGTAATTACGTGCACTTTTATTCACTGACCTCAAATGCTCAATTCAATGCATAGAGAATTAAAAAATACATGAATGATCTAAATTGATTATTTTCAGAAAATAAATCCGAGATTTTTTACAATTCTCAATCTACTATTTTCTTTAATTATCAAATTCAACAAATGTAAATAAGATGCACTACCTTAAATAATGTCTTAAAAAAACATCCGAAAGCAAAAAGCTAAAATATTGTCTGTGACTTACATTCCTTCTAGCAAATTTATAATTAAAGTTAAAAACTATAATGAAATTAATATTGTTTCTGAAATGTTTCTGTTAGTTAAATCCATCCATCCCTTGTGTCTTAATGATCGTGAGTGAAAATGTTTAATTGTACTCTTTTATTTACTCATAATACATTTACAGATTTACTGCTACAAGATGCATTCAGTAAAAAATGCTAGCGTTTAAAATAAATACTTTAAATAAATTAGATTTGCGTAACTTATTTTGAAATTTTATAGTATAAAAATAAACTATTAGTTTAATATTTTAACCATTTTTTTCTCTTCTATCTAATTAGATGGTGCACTCCGTTTTTGGAATATGTTCTCCTATTGATTTAATTACGAATTCATTGAGAACGTGAGGTATTTCTTAATTGTGTATAATTTTTGTATCGGTTATAATGTCTCTGAATGATTTAATTTCATTAATAATTTTAAAAATATATCATTCGATCATTATGGCGAATGAACATGACGGTTGAGAGGTTAAATGTAATCCGTTTATCTACTTAATAAAACTGTTATTTTTAAAGTTGCCATATGTTATTGCCATTACTTTATTTATTTAAATTATTTACTAGTCATTTTATATTCTGAAATATTTATGACAAATTTTAAATTTAAAAAAATTAAGACATTTGTTTTTCTAAAGATTTAAAAAGATTCGAATAGCCGCATAATATTTAATTTTGTTATAATTATTAATATTTAAAATTTTCTCTTACTTACATAGCAGCAATAACGTGCATAGTGGCAACGCGGCTAAGTATAAATTAAGTAACTAAAACAGCGAGGAGAATTGTTGTAAAATATGCTTTAAAATAATTTTAAAAATTTACTTTAATCAAAACGCGAGAGATTAAAAAATGATAGCAATAAAATTAATATAGCTGATGATTTTTAAATGCAATTCCATATTCAATTTAATAAAAAATGATTTTCAAGATTTTAAAATGGCGAAAAAATATTTTTATGCAATAAATTTTTACGAATTATTTTTAATTGACTTACATTCTAATTGAAGGTTTAATTCAGTATCTCTGTCCTTCAAATTATAATTCTGCCAAAATTGGCAATTTTAAATCGATCAGTTCGTTTGCAATGTACCAATGAATAGACAGACTGTCAATGGTCCTAAAATTAAATATGAACATCTCTTTCATCTCAGAGATATCGAATAAAGATATATCATAAAATTATATAAAGATCAAATTTTTTAAATTGTTCCAAAAAATTTATGTAAATTGCTGCCTAACATGCTTAAAAAATTAGGCAGATTATAATTTTAACTATTTGATAATAATTATTTAAATGAGAAATTCGAACATTGTGCGTATGTGTGTGTTCTCTAAAATTTCTAACTTTTAGAGAAATATGAAGCAAATATGCATTTCTTTGATTTCGTATTTCAGAAACATAAGCTGGAATTGGTACAAATCATTTAATCACTTGAAAAAAAATCAAAAATTCGAATAATAACGAGATAATTTACTTTTATCCTGTGATGACGCTTTATAAGCCAGATCTCAGCTACGAGACATGAGTAATTACTTTTGAGTTGTGGTCATGTTACTCGGCTACAAACCTAAACATTGCGAGTTCGGTCCTAGCTATCTCCAATAGCTACATTGGTGACCCGGACGTGATTTGAACACGCAGCCTTCATACAACTATTGTGGCGGCCAGAAGCAACAAACGCCCAGAAGCAAATAATTTTTTTTAAATGAAGCTGATAAAAAAATCAGCCAATAAATAAAAAATAAAGCTGATAAATAATCAGCCAATAAATAAAAAATAAAGCTGGTAAATAATCAGCCAATAAAAATAAAAAAAATGGATAAGGCGCAACAGCCAATATCACCACTAATAACGGCAAAAAAAAACAGGACAAAATTTCGTCCGTCTCACCTCCAACTCACTGGAGGGGGAGTAATGTGGTGACGCTTTATAAGCCAGATAACAGCAACGAGACATGAGAGATCATGTTACTCGGCTACGAAACCAAAAATTGCGAGTTCCGTCCTCGCTATCTCCAATAGCTACAATCCATATATCAAAATACTTTTTATCCTTAGAAACCTACATAATGATAAGTGGCCTTTTACCATTCACCAAACATACTATATTTATTTTTTCCATATGCATTACTTTTTTTTTTTTTTTCTGATCAAGAATTTCAGAAGAACCGACTTCTTTTAGTTCAGTATGAATATAGAGACTAACGTTTGACTTTCGTTTTTAACCTAAAATAAATAAATAAATAAAATGTAGAACATTCTGGAAAATTGATTGTTATATTATTTTCCCTTCTCTTTTAAAATATCAAAGTATGATTAAATATATTACCTACCCCTTTTGAGACATAAATCTTTGAAAAGAACCTTAATGATTAATCTTTCACGAATGAAATTTTGACGGTCTATCTCTAAAACTATTTTGCAGATGGTTCCCACTTTTTAAAAATAGACTACATCCTATAAATTCATCCACGCTTGATTGGAGGCATTTTAAAACTCAAGGAATAAGAATTTAAATAAGCAGATATTGTTAAATGCAATTAATTTCGGTCCGGCACTTGCCCCAGCTGCTCCATTCTACTTACACTACTGTTCGAATTCTGCCTACTTCGAAACAGAAATTATTAAATTTTTCATACAACATCTCAATTTTATGAAAATTTTCTAATCCGAAGCTATTTTTTCAGTTTGATAGATAAATCTAAAATTAAATTTAAAATATCACAGGATTAATTTTGTTAGTAAATCCCTATAGAAAACTTAGCAATCACTTTGCTTTTATGTTGGTCAAGTTATCGTACCCAATAGGTACTTTTTAACAAACAAATTCACTGTAACTGTGATTCGGGAACATGTGTTTTTGTTTTAGTTTGTAATGGTGTCATTCGTCGTTCTGCTTTTTTATAATTTGGATGTACATTTAATATTAGGTTTGAGGTTTTAAGAAGAAGCAGCTATTATTATTAAAAGAATTCACAGGTAATTTCAAATTACTAAACTATAGCTATTCTTAATACTTATGAATTGTATACCGAAAAATATGTGTTTTTCTTATTTTAGTAGAGAACGTCAACAGATGAAAAGAGAAACTAGGCTAAATACACGTTGAAACTTGCAAAAAATTTTCTACGCGCAATTTAATTTCATTTTGTGTATAACTATTATTTTTGTTTTATTATTTAAAATAAGATTTTTAGTTAAAATGGAGCAATTTTGTGGCCTGAAATTTATCGTTATCATATAACATTATTTGTAACATTTTTTTCATTGTGGATATTTTCCCGGAGATCTAGCTTTTAGTTTGTTTTTCTTTTCAAGTGACTTGTTTATATCCTAAGTTTATTTTTGTTCTGTGTTTCATTATAAAGTACTATATGTTCTTTTTAATCAGTGGGGAAAACTCTATTTGTATTTTTTTTCTGGTTATTTTCAATTTTCAGGAATTTTCTTTTCTTTTTTTTAACTTATGTTTACTGTTGAATTAAAATACTGTACAAGTTTGTTGTAGAAGAAAACCATCATAGAATTCTGAAGCTTTTGTATTATTTTAATTGTAATGCATACTAGTTGGAAATTATTATCTCCTGAGTAAAAATAAAAAATGAGAGAAATAATTCTTTTCCTTGCATGAAAAATATTAAGTCTGTAGTATGCTCAAGTGAGTCTATATTAGTTATATTTTAATTATACTTCATATGCATATAATAATTATAATTTAATTGTATTTTTTTTTATTAAATACGAATTTAATAGCATAAGTATTGTAGAATTAATATTATTTAACAAACCACTGTCAAACATTTTTATTATGATGTCAAAATATTGCATTTAAAAAAATATATAAGAAAACATGAAATTTTGATTTAACAAATTAATAATAAATATTCCATTGTGATGCATTGTTATTATTTTATAAAAATGTTGCATAATAAAAATGTCAGATTTTGAATTAATAACACAAACTTCTTATGTAACGGCATTTTACAACAACATACAACAATCGCATATCACATGCAACGATTTGAGATTAAGTGTAACTAATGTAAGCTTCACACATAATGAAATGTTTTGAAAAATTGTTATATAATATTTTTAAATAATATTGTCAACATTTTATTAAACATCTGAAAGCATTCTTTGAGTGATATTGTGGCTTAACATTAACATTTTTATAAAGGCATTTTTTCACCTTGTGTTCATTATTTTTAAGGAAATGTCAATTTTTGCTTGCAATTTGATGATGTAAGCGAAAGTATTTATATCACGATTATCACCAATTTGTATATGTAAGAGAAAAATTATGCATTCAAAATCTCTAAATACAAAATGTATCATATTTTCAAAAGTTTTTTCTAATCTCTATTCAAATACAAGAAACCAATTGTATAAATTTTTAATTATTTTTATTATATTCCAATCTGATGAAAATTCGAAATGCATTATTAATAAACTATAATAAGTATAATTAATAAAAAAGTTTTAAAAAATTGTAAAAGTCGGGGGAAAAATATTGCTGAAAGAAATTTTATTAATAATTTTTTACATCAATTTTTTAACATGTATAAAAAAAAATAGAGTTCTTTTATCTTTTTTTTTTTTTTTAGAATAATAGCTCTTAAAATTATTTCTGAAAATCATCGAAATTGCAAAAACAATATTTCAACCAAAAAAAACCATTTTAAATTTTAGATATTTTGTAAAGTGTTTAATAGAAATTGATCAAGAAGATATGGCTGCATGATAAATAACAACAATCATTTTTTAAATCATTCATTATAAATAAATTATTGTCTAGAAAAAAATATTTTAATAATAACTCTGATTTTTTTTAATACTTATTACATAATCCTTTTATTGTATTTTTAATATAGAGTATCCATTTTAACTGTGCCTCAATTACTAATTTCCTGACTGTTAAAGATAGTTATATACTTCCTATTGAAAAAGTACTTTAAATTATATAAATAATATAAATAAACACACTATAAAAATATTTGCTTATTTCAAAATTATTTTGTAATCTCTCAATCCTTAGCTGTGTTTAATAAAATATTCTTGATACACTAATATGTTTTACAAAAGTGTCGCTCTTCAACGACTAAATTTGAAAAGATATAAAATTTTGAATTTCCTTATTTTAAGACAATTAGCAGGTTTGTCCAGCAAGCTGTCTTATGATTGTCTGATCTTCTTTCAGGGAACTATTAAAATGGACTGTTAATATTTAACCAATAATTCTGCCAACAATTTTAAGCAATAAAAGCTGTACTTTTTTATTTAAAATGTTAGAGTATCAAAAATATTTTAGTAACTGTGTTAACATTTAGATTTCATAATTTATCCTACAATAAATTTATTGACTTTAGCAACATAAAATATTCTTTACATCATTTAAAGCATTTTTCTAACTGAAAGTATATGCCTATCTCTCTTTGTTTATAATAAATATGATTAGGATGGATGATCTGTGTAATAACTTATGTCTAAATTAATGTTTTTTTTTTTTTTTTTGCCCTTGCTTTTTTGATACAATTATTTTGACTTGGGTTTTTATGTAATTACATCATAAGCTTAAAGTGTTCTTTTAGACATTAATTTTTTTTCTGCTTAATTTGTAATATTTGAATATAGTTTTGGTCAAATTGGTAAAATTTGGCTCCTGTCTTTAAAGGCAAGATGAAGATTGTTATTAACTTTTCATAATCTAAAGAATTTAAATATATAGTAATTTAAAAAGTAAACAAGTTCTTGATGTTTTTCAGCTACATATTTTAATCTGATACTATATTACTAAATGAATCTTACATTATCTTTAAAAAAATAATAATAACTTTTAATGTACATATTACATTTCTGTGTAATATTTTTCTCTAATTTTAGTTTATTTTTTACATTTGTTTTGATAACCATATGTTTATTATTATGGTGTAATTCAAACTTATTTTATTGTTAAAGCCATTCAATTATGTGCTTTAGCTAATGCTAGGGTTAAAAACATTGCTTTCTATGATTTTTTAATCCTGAAGTAAAATTTTCATTTACTTTTATTTTGTAGTATTTTATAAGTAGTACATATAATAATTTAATTTGCTCGTTCATTGATTTATAGTGCATTTCTTCTTTTAAATTTATTTTTTATTAATCTTAAGTAATAACAAAATAAAATTATTAAATAAGCAAAATTAGTAGTTTAAAGGCCAAGAAAGAATGTATTTCTGATGAATTTGATCAATAATTACTAAATAAAATATAAATTTTATATATTTAAAAATATATATATAAAATAATATTTTATAATAAATGTTATAATATATATATATATATATATATATATATATATATATATATATATATATATATATATATATATATATATATATGATATAATATTTTATATATGTAAAATATAAATTTTATATATATATTTTTATAATTATTAAATAAATCCGAAACATTTTTTGTTTTTCATAAAGAGGAAATTTTCATTTTCTAAGATAAGTGCTTGCAAATCTCGATTTAGAATTTTACAGATTATGATCACATATTGCTTATATTTTTAAGTAATGGGTGTGTTTCAAGTATTACCTGTTGATTTTTTAATGTTGCAGTGCATTTTATAACTGATCTCAAAAAGTTTTAAAAGTACAGCATACCGCTTTGTTTGTATAAAATTGTTGCATTTTTGGTTTAAATTTCAAAATAAGTTTAATATTATTTTGCAAAGATTTTTAGTAAAAATAGAAATATGTGTAATAGTATTAATCATTTTCTGTTTGTAAATCAACATCTCATCTTCAATTTTAATCTTATAGACTTTTAATTTACAAAATTATTCCTTGAGAAGATTGGCTAATATTTAACAGATTTATTTTAGGCTTAAATGTATTAGTATATGTAGCTTTTTCATATGGAAATTCTTATATGTTCATTAAGGCTTATTTAGTCTTTGTCTAATGATATGTTTTTAATAATTTCACATTTTGAAAAAATCATTAAAAAGAACAAGACATTACTCAGAGAAATAAAACATTGTTGGCGGTCAAGCCAAATCTGAAATAGGATAGTTGTTTTAAGTACATTGTTCATAAAGAAAAATGATTGGGACATAATTTCAAATTTAAACAGTTGTGCTGAAAGATCATTCTATTAGCATTCCCCTAATATTGTATGCAGAAGAAAATTAAAATTTCATCTGTGAATAAAACCCTTCAAGTTTATCTTGCAAAAAAGTTTTTTTTAATCATGTTGGTCAATCACAAAGAAGGTTTCTCTCTTATAAGTTGAGCTGTGTCCGACCGTTATCTTTTGCTTTCATTCTGTTTAAAATAATTTGCTGGTGAACAATTTCTTTGCTAGATTATGCGAGCTCTTGAAAAATTAATTCCCTTTGTGTTTGATGAGAGGGTCCTGTAGTCATCTAAATATAAATAAAAGTCATTGTTGCTGTGTATATATGTTCTACATCTCCTCCCAAACTACTTGGTCAATATAAAGATTGCTCAATTATTTTTTAAGACAAGAGAAAAAATACCATCAGCTTTGCAAAATGTAAAAGTTAATTAAATATTCATTTTATTAGGAACCAATAACAGTTTTATCGTTTTTCTGTATTAGCATCAAAACAAAATATTTTACAAGAAATATTTCAATGCCGTTTTAAAATTCAAAATTTTATCTTTGCAGCGATATCAAGTTTTTTTTTTTTTTCTGTGTAAATTTTACTTTTTTATTCTTTTAAATTAAATTATGCAGTCGACTTTTGAAGTATTGTAAAAGCAAAGCCTTAATCAGTAGTACTCTGCTACTGTTCTTTAAAATTTCTGTTGTATATCTTTTAGAATTTTTTAATTAAAGTATTTATTTAACGAGGTTTAAAAGAAGTGAAGAAAAGAATTAATGCATTCCTCATTTTCAAGTAATTTTTAGTGACAAAGGGTCAAGAGCAATTATTTAAGTAGTGTGATATAATAATAGTGTATTGTGTGTATTATGATAATTTATATGAAATTAGTTTTTTTATTAGAAATACACATAAAAAATTTTAAATTCCGTACAACGGCGGATATATTGGAGAGAAAGATGGATTTCTTTCGCTGTTCACGCGCAGTAAAAAAAGCGCCTTCATCTCACTTTCACAGTTTTTGAAGAGAAGAAAATATTCTTAGAAATACGGCATTATCTACCTTTCCAAAGTTGGTGGAAGTGGGATTTAAAGCGTTTTTCTACTACAGAAAATTTTTCGCTGACTTGAAATTTGAATTTTAAAAAAAATTGGGTAATAACTAATAAATAAAAATGCATTTAAAATATCTTTATTACATTTATTTCATAACAAAAAATAACATTCTGACATGTGTATTTATTTTAATTTTACTTTTCCATGTTTAGTTGGTCAACCTCAATTCAATTGATATTTATCACGGAGAGTAAAGAATATTAGAAAAATAATCGAAAGCATTTATTCCAGAGTTTTATTTTTAATTAAAATAATTAAAGATTGTTATTCTTTAGTTATGCTTTCTTTTTTAAAATATGCTTACATTGAGGTAAATATCTTATTACTTTATTATTGAGTAATAATTAATCAAATAAGAAAAGGCAAAATTTTAGCGAAAGGCATCATTGTGCAATATAGGAAAAGTTAAGCCCTTTCGCTCATGGCTACAGTTGACAAGCCATTACAGATATATCATTAGAGTTAAACTCTGCTTAATTTAAGGATTCGTTCCTTACTCAACATAATCATTTTCTGTTTATGAATTAACCAGCAATTGAAATTATCAATTTTCGATTAACTTGCTTCGTTAACAGATGGTTGTAATTTGATATCAAGTTTATAATTTGGCTATTCATTCAAATGATAAAAATGAGCATTTTTTGAGTCGATGATGGCTCATCTTTCATAATAAAAAGTAAAAGTTCGTAATAGAAAGAAAAAAAAAGGGGGGGGGGATCTCAGAATTCTACAAAGTCAGAGATTAATATTAAAATATTAAATCGGTCAACGATTATGTGTTAAAATTCCACAAATCTTGAAATAATCTGCATTTTGACATGTGGACAATAATTTTAAAGAGTAGATATTTAGTATGTTAATTATCATTCTGTGAATTCGAATTTAACGCGCTTGTTGCGAATAAAACTCATTGGAAATTTTATTACTTAAAAAAGTTGGCGTTTTTTTAATCGTTCGTTGTAATTCAGAGCAGTATTGATCATTTTTGTAATGTTTGAAACTTGACCAGTAAAAAGGTCAGAGTACATTTTTATTTTCTTCAAATGTACATTCTTTAAAATAAAAAATAATAATAAATGTAAAATAGAAATATTCAGTGAACATTTTAGTTTCTTTATTGAGCCACGTAAATTTTCCTTATCTTGATGTCTAAAATATTAATATTTTTCTTGACTCTTCTTTTTGAAAGAAAAAAAAAAAGACTTGCTTAAGGGATATTATCTTACTTCTTGATTTGAATACTGAATACTCTCTTTGTGTAAGTGTGCATCAGTAGAGACACGTTAAAATTGTTTCGAAATGGAATACCCAAATGGAACACCCATAACGTTCGTAGTGAATTTATTATTGTGTTTATTTTCGATAGTAAAGAAATCAAAAATTCTGTATGAACAGGTGTCGTATTTCAGTTTGTGACTGTTTATAGCCTTTTTACAGTACTTGATTTAATTAATCCATGTATATGTGACAAACATCACTGCTCCTCCCTAATTTAAGAATCCGTTGAATTCCGAATCGGAAAAAAGACGCAATTACAATTTGCAGCATAAACCATGGTGCAAATAACTGACATGCGCAGTGACATTTATTTTTTGACTAGCGTCACGTGAATTTATTTCTATTAATTGCCGTCAATTTTACTAACCGAATCCTTTTTTTTTTCCCCTCGAATAAACAATCAATTTCTCAGAATAAATTTTTATTTACTTGATTACTCGCCTTGGTAGTTGTGATCTGATGCATTCGAACTTTTTTCTAAAACTGTATATGTATATATAGAATCGGATTTTCTTCATTTTAAGCCCAGTTTTTGTTACTAATCACTTTTTGATGAACAGATTCGGGTTCTCGTGACGAATCCTTTTCAGTTCGCCACGCTGTATTAACTTCGCATTCAAGCGCTTGGCGATAATCGGCGACCCTTAACTTTTAAATACTTTTTTTTTTATTTAATTTTCTTCGCTTTTGCATTCTTTAAATTGTCATTCGACTAAACAATATGTGTGAGTGATATGGTTGCAAGCGCAGTCTCGAGTCAGTCTAGAACAAGGATGTCGAACTCGCCGGTCATCTCAGGCCCACAGCGAATATCTGTGTGGCCGATCCGATACGGCCAAACTATGGTATGTAACAAATGTTTAAATTGCAATTATGTATTTTGACTTTTTAACAAATAGACTGAATATGATTGACAAATGATGCCGCGAGTGATGGCGGGGGGAGCATTTAAAATGGTGCAAAGGTCAGATCATTTGATCTAAAGCTACCAATAGTGATGGATTTAGGTATTTTATAGCCTTAGGCTATGCAATTTGCAATATTTCTTATAATAAATTAGTTTATTTAGTTTCACATTTCAATACATTTTTAACATATTAATGGTTTATTTCAGGTTAAACTTTATTTTATTAACTTTGTGCAAATATATTTTATTTTATTTATTAGACGTTTGTTTATTTATTCGACGTTGTTGATTCGACGGGATTAAAGTTTTCTAAAAATCTCAATTAAATGTTCTTTTATAAGTTGGTTCCTCGGCAAAATATTTTAAAATTTCAATCTTGATAGATACATAACACATATTTTAAAGCCTTGCATCATTCTGTTCATTATATTAAACATTTCCCTGATCTTCTGCCTATATTTTTCTATACATCCAGTTATATCACAGAAAAGGTCTGCAATCTAAAAAAATGGGCGTAATTCAATGATGTTTTACTATTGCTTAGTTATGAAGTTTAAGTTTAATTGCAAGTACAAAAATATTTTTTAAAAAAATTTATTTAAAGTTGGCCGTATGCTGAAACTGACTGAACATAGAAAAATAAACCATATATTCATATTTTTATCATAAACCACGAAAAAAAAACCCCTATATGAAATTTTAATTGCAAGATTGAAAACGACTTCAATTTCTTTACAACCGTGAAATATATTGTTGTAAAAGAAGTTTGAAAATATTTTTAAAAATTAATTAAAAATATACAAAATTGATATCAGTGAAAAACACAATTTTTTAAATTTTAATATGATGTAAAAATCATTGATGTGCTGCAATATTTTCAGTAATTATGGTGAATAAACACCAAAATTGCGATTAATTGTTAATTAATTAAATCCTAATTAAAATTTCATAGAAATCGCTCCTTGGTGCTCATTTCTACTTTCCAAAGTATATCTCTGCCAGATTTGGTATTTATAGATCTATCGATCTATTCTAACGAGTGCCAACACTCTTACATTCTCCTTTGTTATTGAGATTATATGCTTGATATCACCATTTGCACAAAATATTATAGAATCAGAAGTTCAATGTTTATTAATATTTTATTAACCAACTGAGCGTAATGAGATATTATAGTAACGTGACTTAATAAAGTGCTAATATTATTTTAATATTTTATTCATCAAGTTTGTATTTTTTACGAACTTATTTGGCAACGAGAAAAATAAACATTTTTTTAAACGTTCTGCTTACGGATCCCTTTTAACCTAGCGCCCCTTGTTAGCCACCGGCTACCAAATTTTATTCATAGTGATATCTTGTGTAGAAAGATGAGAAGAATTTCTAGAATTCTAACAAGCTTTTTAATTAATTTGAAATAATCTAAATATTAATGTTTTCCAGTATATTTTTTTATGTGCTGGTTATAGTTTCTATAATTAAGAGCAATTTTTAAAAAAAATACTATAAAAACAAACCAATCAAGTTTGATACATTATTATGCTATGATTTTTCGGACTAGAAATTCAAAAATATTAGTTTCTTTTTTTTTTCTTTTTTTTTTTTTTTTTTTTTGTTAAACTTAATTGAAATTACTTCGTAACCAAAATGCCCAGAAATGTATTTGAAAGTTAAAATTCTATTGCGCCAAATAAATTCAAAAATTAAACTGGTGTGAGCATTTGATATGTATCAAAGAAGCATGAATTATCACTATTTGAGATGCATAAATTAATTTTCATAGAATGTTGAAATAAAGGCTTAAAATTCATTAATATTTATCTACTATATCTGGAAAAATACTTATACTATATATAAAAATACTTATCGGTTCGAACCGTTTTCTACATTCTTGCAAGATCGAAATTTATGTTCATTTTAGGTTAATCATGATTCCGACCAAAAGAACCTCGAGTACGTGGATGACAAGTTGCTGGATAAATTAGCAGGTTTATATGATGTAAATTATATGATGTTCACTTTAGGTCAATCATGATTCCAGCCTAAAAAAACCTCGAGTACGTGGATGACAAGTTGCTGGATAAATTAGCAGGTTTTTCGCTTCTCTTGCTTGTGAAGTGAAAACGTAGCTTTTGATTTCCGTAAAAAGCATAACATCCGTCATGCCTTTTATGGGGAAAGCTTGATCTGAGACCGGTGCTTCATCTGAGGCATTTAGAACTCCATTATCAATTTTCTAGTAGCTGTCGCTTCTTCGATCATGCAATTAGATTTCATTTAATTAAAAATGTATAGGAAAGAAGGGGTATGATTACATCCTTTTCGGTTTAGTTAATTTTAAAACTAATCTTTACTAGCAAAATTTCCTTCTAAGCGGTAGCCATAACAACAAAAATGTGCCAAGTATCAAGGAGGGGAAAATATTAATTTTAAATTTTTATTAATGCTCTTGTACATTGTAATTTTCGATAGACCTCGATTATAATTTCCGTGTTTGACATGCTTTGTTTGATGTTTAGTACCATTATAAATTTAATCCTTGCATCCTTCTGTAAAGATTGAAAAAAAAAACTAATTTGTGTATACACGTGCCCTTATATGCATATTAATTAAATGTGCTAGGCGAAGAATTAGTTTTTCTTACAACTTCTCCTCTTTCACCATTATTCCTTACTTTAAATGTACTCAAAATATTGTACCTAAGTTGGTAAAACTGCACGCTCATATTTTTAAATTATATGATGTCAGTAATAACAGTTCTGATCGTTGTGAAACTTTCTCTAGAAAAGATTGGAAATTTTTGTATCATTAGAGGATTGCGAAAAATTCTGATTCTGCCAAAAGAAGTAGAAGTGGGGAGGAGGAAACCAAAGTTTACGAATTAATTACGAGGGATGTCGGTGAACCCCCCAAATATTGAAATACATTTCTCTTTGGCGAAAACTTTTTTCCGCGAACTTTGATTTTTCGACTAAATAACAATTTCTATATATCGATTAATTTTTGTTATATTGAACAAAATTATGAATACCTATGACTGACAAAAAAAAAAAAAAAAGCGACCGTTGATTTCAGTCATAAGTTAAAATATAAATTAAAAATAGAAGAAAAGAAATGTATTTCCTGTTCTTGTTACATTAGAAATACTCAGATGATCGAAAATCATTTTCAAAAAGTAAGATTCGTGAATAAGCGATAATTCGGTTTTCTTAATTTCTACTCTATGAATACTTTTTTAAAATTTAGAACGATATTTTTACTTTAAATTCAGTTTATCTTTAATTTCTTAAGTTGAAATTTGCCTTAATAAAAATATTTAAATGTAAAAGCTTTGTAAAAGTCGCAGAAACTAGGATGAAATATAAAGACTTGGTAAATTAGCGTAAATGGTCTTCTTGAAACTTTCTGACATATTACTAATAATGGTATTATCCCCTCCCCCGTGCTCTGCATAAAATTATGTATCTTGGGATGACCGTAAATATAATAAGTGTTCATGTGTTTTTGAGGATTAAAATGAGAATAGGCTAGCCTATGAGCGTTTTAAGTTTCATCGTATAGTGAAAAAAACCAAATATGCATTTTAGACTTTTTTTTTTTTTGGTCGACCAATTGAAACCAAATTGACTAGGAACTATAATTTTACTAAAAGGATCATACCAAATTTCATTTTAATTTGGAGCATTTACATGCGTGCTAAAATACATATCGACAGTCGGTTAACCAGCGTTCTCACGTTTCTGAAAATCTTAGAATTACCTCTTTAATTTTATTTTGATGCATTCATGGTTCCGAGAAGGTACTTGATTCATTTAACTCCTTCAGTTCAGTTCAGTTAAATTCAGTTTGTGCTTTGGTTTTATTGGTGAATTTGTTTGTGAATTGAGCGCAAGTATTAATTAATGTGAAATTAGCATTACGTAATAGCTGTCAAGTGACTAACAATAAGAGTGCTTGCAATATGATCTTGAAAAAATCATTTTGAACTGTTAGTATTGGCTTATTAGCTATAAGATAGGTATGAATGGTGACTTCAGTATTTTTCACTTAAACATCTCAAAATAGTAAGCTAGAAAATAATGGTGAGTTTGAACGTCAATGTAAGAATATTTATCATTAGCATTTTCTGCTTAACCCTTTAAAGGGCCATTTTTTTCTAGTCATATTATGTTAAAATATTTTTAGGCTTGAAATTAGAATAAGAAAAGGGATTCATTTAGCTTATTAGATAAATTTAATTTGATTAATTAATTCATTTGGTTAATTAATAATTAAGTAACAAATCAAGACACATCATTTTGTCTGAGATAAAGAACTTAAGCATTTAAGTTTCTGTCTTTCTAAAGAATTGTGTCAGAACTTATGCCAAGCTACATAATTTCATTCAAAGATTGATAAATTTGGTGGGAAGCATACTTCCGACGGCCCTAGAAAGGGTTAAAATTTGAAATTTTGTGATCCTGGAACTTTCTTAAAAGCGTCCTTGAATTTTCTTCATGATTAAAAATAGGAACCCTGCAAATTCCTTGATGAATTCAGTTCAAAATTTGATAAGGATGTATATTTTAAATGCTGAAACTGTGTATCAAATTTCATTTATCTCTTCCTTGCGTTTTGTAACTATCATGTGTATTTGCACTCTGCCAAACAGATACTTTCTGTGAATGGATTTCGTTCTACAAATATGATATAAAATATACATACCAAATTTTATCCGTCTAACTAAAAACGTGTTTGGATTATCTTGTTAACAAATAGAGAGACATAATTCCAGAAGTATGATTTAGTGTTTTTGAAATTTGAAGCTTTATTAGAATCTCGAATACTTTGACAATTATGTGACAATTGACAAAAAGTGAAATTTCTAGAAGAATCGTATCAACATCTTTAAAAAATTACTATTTGTATAAAATTTTTTAAACGTTCTGTAATAGTTTTAATTCTTTTAAACCATATTTAACCTTAAAAAATAAACGATAAATATTTGCTTTTAGTAAGAAAACGATGACAATTTTGCAATACACATTTCTGAATGTTAAAATTTTTATAATCAATTTTTTCCCTTGAATTTTTATATTAGATTTTGTGCTCTCATTTTGTCATAAGAAAAATATCGAAAGTGTTGTATTGAACATTTGAGTATTTTATACTTAGAGAATTATTCGCATTCACGTGTAATCATGTATATTTCAAATTTAATTGTTCCATTGTTTATATCGCAGATTCTGAATTTGTAGGACAGTAAGTAGGTAAATAGAAGTATAAAATGAATAGTAACCTACCGTTACTATTCATTTCGGCTACTCCGACCTGCCCGAAGGCACACGGATAAATCTGATTGACCGGACTGTCGCGACAGCAACACTGACAAGAACTATGGTGAGTCCTAAGGGCCATCACCGGCCACGGTACAACCCTTCCCGTGGAAAATATATCCAGTCATCGATAGGAGATAGCCGACCCCTATCATTTCTGTACCCACCTGAGTAACGTGAACCAACCACCATATCGGAAGCTTCTCATCCGAATTTCTAAGGTGTTCCCCCGTTGGTTGTCAATTGAATAATAAAATTAAAATCGCAAAATTAATTATAGAAATTTAAATAAGAACAAATACATGTCTTTCTTAGCTCTGTCATTGTGTTGTTCTATATATATATGTATATTCTACAGATATGTATTTGCAACATGTAATCTATTATCTTTTTTAACCCATTATAATTTGAATTTTTTCGCACAGAATACTCATTTACATTATCATTAGGACTAAATATTATAATTATAAAAGAATAATTATCAAAGCGGATAATCATTACGTAGAATCTATAGGATACATTGCGACTATTTGAGGATAGAAATAATTCCGATTAACAGATAATTTAGCATTGATAAACTTTTAATAAATAACACCAAAAGTATTTTATTATCATAATGAAGTATGAAAATTTGTGAGAATAAATGGAAGCATTATCATTAATTATTGAAACGGCTGCCAAAATTTCGGAACCCATATATCAAAATGTTGAAATCTGAAAAAACTTAGAATGTATTATTTAGTAGACCAGATTATCGGAAATTCACGTCGGCGCATTCGGAGTACGCTATCTGTACTACAGTTATAAAGGGAGGGAGTGCAAATGAATACTGTTTAAATATACAAAAAAAAAAAAAAAAATGTAAATATTAAAAAAAAAATCCAGGTGCAATGAGCGATTAAATTATTTAAAAATCAGTGACAGAACAAGATATAAAATTGTGTAAATTATACATTTTTATTATTATTTTTATTTTCTGATTTTATTTGAAGTTCTGATTCATCCACACTATTAATACAGAATTTCTTTTATCTTTTTAAAATTTACATCTGTAATTTTTTTTAATTTAAACTGTTTCCCGATAAATTAAATTCAAGACTATCCTTTCAGAACATCTCATTCAATGCTGTGGCATTTAATCCGGGATATCTGGTCATATTATGTATACCCAATCAATGCTTCTCCTTTGAAAAATACTATCTAGATTTTGTGTTCACTTAATCGATGGAGCGTTGAAATTTAATGTTTTGTCTATTCAATTATTTCGCGCACCGATAATGCCTTTTTGTTTTGGTTATCTGGCCTATGAATCAAAATGTGACTGTGTACTACTGTCTTTATTCAACTAAGCCGGATTTTTTTCATCTGGATTTAGATAGTCATGATTCATCAAGGTCAATAGGAGCTTTGTGAATGTTTTGACTTTTGTAGACTGCTGGAAATAGCAGCATTTTATTTATCTAAGGCTTTTATCTCTTAGCACGATGTCGAAGGAGTTTGATTATTCTTGAAAAAAAATCCTTCAAATTTGTTTATAGATTTGATTTTGATTTTATCATGTTTCAGAAATATTAATTGACATTATCGTAATGAGAAAAAAAAAGATAAAGACATAAAAGTTTAATGAAAAAAAAAACAGAAAAATATATTTCTTATATTATTGCATTTAACATTAACTAGGTTGTACTAAAAGGTGTTTTAGGTACACTACATATATTTCCTTATGCAGAAATGTATTTTTAGAAATTTCTGATCTCTATTTGTTTTACATTTCACTTTAATATTTTTTTTTTTTTTTTTTTTTTTTTTTACTTTACTATATTTTTTAATCAATGTCTTTCTTAAATGCATTACTTTTTTTTTTAGATTTAAAATATGAATAGTCTATTTTAGAATAGTGTGATAGTTTAAATATGATTCTTTTTGTTTGTAAATAAAATTTAGAAAACTTCTTATCTCTTTAACCCTTTCTAGGGCCGTGGGAAGTATGCTTCCCACTAAATTGATCAATCTTTGTATGAACTTATGTAGGTTGGCATAAGTTCTGACACATTTTTTTAGTAAGTCAGAAACTTAGATGCTTCCGTTCTTTATCTCAGTCAAAATGATGTGTCTTGATTGGTTACTTAATTATTAATTAACTAAATCAATTAATTAATCAAATTAAATTTATAGTAAGTAAATGAATCCCTTTTCTTATTCTAATTTCAAGCCTAAAAATATTTTAACATAATATGACTAGAAAAAAATGGCCCTTTAAAGGATTAATGCATATTTTTTTAAAATATAATTTGCTACATTGCTACAACATTCATTATTGTAAAAGAATTGAAGTTACAATTTATTTTAACAGACGCTCTTAGTTATAAATCAACAAGATAGGTCTTCCCAAAGCGTCCTCGCGTAGATTCTAATAAAGGTGTTATCCCAGAAAACGCCTTGCATGATATTAACTACGAAATATTAATAATTGGCATGAATTTAGCATTTTTACTTAATCTATCATGTGATCCGTGGCGAGTGTTTTGGCGATTTAATCCCTGGCATGCGTGGAGGCCGCGGTGGCCTGGTGGTAAGGTCTCGGCTTCGGAACCGGAGGGTTTCAGGTTCGGGGCCCGATTCCACCGAAGAACCGTCGTGTAAGGGGGTCTGTTGCACGTTAAATCCGTCATGACCAAACGTCCTCCCGCTGGTGTGGTGTGGAGAGGGTGGTGCCAGCTCAGGTGTCGTCCTCGTCATCTGACCGTGGTTCCAAATTACGAGGTCCGTCCCCAAATAGCCCTAGTGTTGCTTCAAACGGGACGTTAATATAACCAAACCAAACCTTGGCATGCGTTAGTAGTATTTACGAATCAAATTTGCATTTTACACACATTTTTACGAACAAACAGAAACCAAAATTTGACACAAAACTACACTTGTAAACACAAAATCTCATGCCAATTTTGATATATTTAAGTCATTGCGTTTTTGATTTATTGCATTTACATGTTTCTGAAATTGCAAACTGACGCAGCAGCTTTTTGGATTTTTTTTTTCAAAATTTGATAGTTTTCTACAAATGTTATGTATCATGTCTAGACGTTAAATCTGTGTACCATATTTTATGCATCTAGCTCTTTTCGTTTTGCAGTTAACGTATACTTGAATAGCCAGACAGACGGAGTTCCTCTGAATAGATTTTGCTCAAAATTTGATCGAAATCTACAAATTTGGTGTTAAGACTGTATACCAAATTTCATCAAAGACAGACAAACGGACATTTTCAGAAATGGATTTTTCGAACTCAAGGAGGGCTGAAGCGTGAAGATTCGTCAAAATCTCGAGTTCGAATTTCGTGACGATTACAATACTTTATACTGCATATACAAGAAAGTAAAAATATATGGTTAGAAAATAAATGGCTATTCAAATAATGTAATTGGTTCATTATCTGGACCTTGTTTCTCTCCCTTTATGCTATATCAATTGAAACTTTTTTCTCTAAGTGTCTTAAAAATGTTCACCATTGTTTGATTTTGAAGTTAATTAAACCTTAATTTAAATGCACGTTTAAAAAAAAAATTTCAAATATTTTACTCAAAGAGTACTTTTATGTTAAAACCTATTCGATATAAAAAATAATTCTAATTTTTATTTCGTGATTAATCAGTAATGAGAGCGATTTGAATTTCACTCCGGCAATTAAATATATTATTATAAAATATGCTTAATTTTTTTAATTGCTTAAAATAGAAATAAATAAACGGTTAAAAATGCTGATATCATTGGAAAGAGGATTTTTCTTTTAAGATGCTGGAAACATTTTTATGTTGCATTATACTCATAAGTAATCGTGGAAGACGCAGAAATTCCAATCAATTTTTAATTAATTAAAATTGTATTTACAATTTCATTAAAAAAAAATCTTCGTTTTACAAATTCTCACTCTACAAAAATATTTAAGTGGCAAATTAGGTAGCTGTTAGACAAGCGGCCATACATTAGGTATTTGTCTCTGTAGAGTAGTATTAGTAAAGATTTTGTTGATTTGGGATACAAAGATGTTTGATTTACTTAATTTGATCTTTCTTTCACAAATTAAAAATTTTCGGTTCTTTGTGTGTGGGGGGGGGGGAGAGAGAAAAGCTTTTATTAAGAAGTTGACTTTATAAAAATTTAAAATATAATACAAATTGACTAAATTAAGAAAAATCTTTTTTCATTGTAATATATATATATATCCATCCATTCATTTCTAGCACATGCATAAATGAGACTTGCCTCTTAAAAATTCTAAAAATTCAAATTTTTGTTTAAAGAGGTGCTCTAAATTAGACAGCCTTGCTCTGTAATCTTAAGATAAATATGTTCGATTTTATCTTTATCTCTCATCAATATCTTTCAGTTTTATTTTCAGGAAAATAATTATAGAATCCTTATCTGCTTTTTCGTTCTTAACCTTTGTTTTAGCGGATATGAACTTTGATGATTATTTATCTTGGTTATTAAAAGCCCTTTTTTAAATATATAAATAATTCGGGATGCAGTTGTTACCGGATTAGAAGTGGTGTAAAGTCAAATACAAATACGATTTGTCTCTGCAGATCCATCGAGCATCATATCATTTCTTTTATTTTCGTAAAAATTTATTTCATAATAGTTCTTAACTAGGGAACTTTCTTTCATCTTTCACTTTTCATGGTCATATTTACGTAAAAGAAGACAACTATGTGAAAATATTTTTAAATGTTTGAGTCAAAAATATTTAATGTTGTAGAAAACATTACAGCGTTGTAAAGCGAATGAAAATGTGCAGTTTATTGAATTGTGTAAGCTAAACTATGGCATTACGAATTTGTTTCATGCATCTTATTTGTGGAACTTTTGTAAATGAAGCATGCTTTACTGAAAGCAATTAACAATTTTAGTGGAACTTTGTCTCAGTTTACCATATTTTATCTATAACATTTTAATTGTCTTGGACTTTTTTTTTTTCCTGTCATTCTTTGAATTGTTTTCCAAAAATATAAATATTTAATTTTTTTTATCTCATGAAAATCGTTAATAATAATAAAAATATTATTCTTCACTCTTATTTTAATATTAAAGATATTACTTCCAAAAGAAAAGACTGTGATCTATGTAAAAGAAATAATGTTTTGATAATTTGAGCTTCGAATTTGTTGTTTAAAGATTATCGATAATATATTGTCTTGAAGTTATATAATATTTGTCTATAGACTTAAAAGTGGTGACTGATAGTATAAAAATCTTTCTCGGTGTTTTACATTTTAATTTAAAACTTTTTAATGTTTATTTAATATAATTTTTTTTTCCAAATCCTGTCAAATGGCGTTCCCCTTTTTTATTATTTTTTTAAAGTTCAATCCAAGCATTCATAATTTCAACTATATTAAAATTTCTTTATTCCGTACATTACAAGATTATTAAAATATTGTCTTTTGGCTAAATAAATTTGTCAAACAGAAGATAAATAAAATAAGCGCTTACTTATCTGTGTATTCGTTTTCTGATTAGAAGCTTATAAACGCTTCAGCGAAGTTTAAGCGAAGAACTAGTCTGCGAAATTGAATATTTAGGTCTGGTTGGGGAGAGATAAAACTCAATTTATCAAAATGCCATGAAAGAAATGTTAATTCTTTTGAGATATTCGTTTATTGGCGCTGTGGTAAAACAGTGAAAAGTTAGGAAGTTGTGGATTCTCGTGCCCTATTTCAAATTGGTAATGTAAAGTGATAAAAATGAATAAAAGTTCATGCAGTTTTTAGAAGAATTTTTAAAAAATGCTCCGCATAGAATTAAAAAATAAAATAAAAGTAGGCCAATCGTAACAGAATTGGGATAATAAAGATAATCTACAAAAAGGAAAAAATTAAAAAATATTCAAATTTGTTGACCTAGATTCGATAGCATGGTATTATTTTAGGCTTGATTCGTTTATCTATATCTATTATTATTTATAACTTGCTTATTAAAAAATGTATTTGTTATCATTACATCGCGAGTTTTTAATTTTATGAGCCCCGGCTAGTGTGAGAATTTCAGTATCTCGAAACTTGGGTAATTTTTCATGCACGATAACAATGAAATCATCCCTTCCATATGAACGGCTAGTCGGAAATTGTCTTTTAACCCCTAGATTTTTTTCTAGTCAAGACTTTGTCGAACTGGGTAATTTGAAGCGAGTCCTGGCTCAAAAAGTTGAGCGTAGTAACCAAAAATCATAAAAAGTATTGTTGTAAAGTTTGCTTTAAGAAATTCCTAAAAAATTATTTAAATTATTGGAAAACATTGAAAGGAATTGAATTGATATTCTGAGAAGAAAAAATATTTTTAATTTTAAAATGATGGAAATATGGTTTTTGTGTGATATGTATAAAATTATTGGAAAAACATAAAAATTTCAATTGCTGGAAATCTAAGGAAATTTTTGTAGAAGCTCTTTTTTTGGTAATCTCTTGTTACCCGAGATGTAATTCATGCCACATTTGGATAGCTGAGGTACAATGGTCTGGCCTGAGTATTTTGAACCATTGTGGTATTGTCGACGCTTGAACTCGAATATAAACTGTGAGGGATATAGCGACAAAGGCTGTTATCCCATAGGAGTTAAGTTACAGTTAATGGATAGGAAAAATGGATAGTTAATGGTTACAGTTAATGGATAGGATCCCATAAGAAAAAGTTACAGTTAATGGATATCAAAATACTTGAGGTCTTGAATTAAGATGCTTAGATGATGTTTGCTTGCGAGAGCTTCAGACAAAATGAAAGCAAAAGAAATGTTCGATGTTAAAGTTTTTTTTTTTTTTTTTTTTTTTCAGAGCGCGTCTCTGTAGACTGTATATTTTGAACATTTTAACAAGATGTGGGAAATCTCGTTGTCTTCGTTTATCGCGACGCTGTTTACTGAAAGTATCCAACTTATAAAAATTACTAAGTTTAAAAAACTAATAATGAATTTACACTCAGCTGTGCATGTAAAGCTTAATTGTAATCTGCTGTTATAGATTTCCTTCTGTTTCGTGGAAATCTTTCCCATTTCCTCATCTGAGATCGAAAGACTGTTAAATGTTAAAGAAAATATTTCAATAAAATTATAAATTAGCTGAACTCACAAGGTGTGGACCGTGACAAGATAAATGTCAACGAAATCGCAACATAAAATAACGAAGTTTTGTGAATGTCTAAACAAAATAACAATAATAATTTTGCGTCTTTATTTTTCTTCACAACTTTGATATATTCACAGATAAAAATTGACAAATAAATAAAAATCAGAAGCATTTTTAAAAAAAAGAGCCAATGAATTTAAAATATTACTTGTGTAAAAATAATTACATTATTTTCAGAACGATTAATATACTTGCTCCTTTAAACTGGAGTTAATATTCATTTTTAAGTTCATGAGATAAAATCTTCTCTTTACTTAACTGCAAATGGATCAGTACATCTGAAAAGACAAAATCAAACATAATTTTGAAATGGATGCGTACGTAATGTCAACTGAAGCAAAAAAAGATTTTATTTTCAGGTTGATCAGCTTAAACTTTGAAGCTACAGTGGAACTTCGCTTACTGAGCATAATCCGTATCCAAATGTGACTCGTAATGCAAAACGCTCATTAGAGTTTTAAAAAAAAAATCCCTATGGAATAATGTAAAATAAGATAATGCTTTTCATTTCGATAAAAATGCCCAAACAGATTTATAATACTTACTTTCTTGCTTGCCCAAAGACATTTAGTTTTGGTGGTTCTTCTAAATTTGGCGAAATTAGGACACAACTTTATCACACATAACTATTGCCTTATTAGGATCTCAACATACGATGCAACAGTTTCCCATTCTTTCAGCGTCTTTCCTATTTCAGTGGAATGTTGACTCTGTAGAGGCAGTTATGTCTTTGTGGTGAAAGCTTATAAGCCATTTAACAGCTACGATACCCGAGCAATTGCTTTTGTATCGTGGTCATGTTACTGGACTGCGAACCACAAGGTCCCAGGTTCTATCATCGCTCAATCCAAACCGCCTCATCCTACTCTTTTATCGAAATCTCTTCCATAAGTTCTTGCTGGAACACAGAATGCTGCTCTTTGCGATACTTGTATTTGTGCTCACAAATCATAGAAATACGTCTCTCTCAAATTGGGAACCATGATTCTTATGTGTCGCGTTTTTTTTTTTTTTTCTGTTGTTTGCTTTTTGTTATGTTTTTGACGCTTCTATTAACTATATGTTTTACATTTTCGCTATTAATTTGAGGGAAAAAAATCACCAGCAATCAAACATTAAACACAGATTGATGCCGAGATGCAGGCAAGATTCTACATGTAATGTTAAGATCCCTCTTCGTCACTCGTTTTGCAAAATACCATTCATTAAGGGGAGTTATTATTATTTATTTCATTTTGTTTTTCTTGTTATGAGAATCACTCTTCATGAGTGGTACTTGTTAAGCGAGGTTTGACTGTACATTACGGGATCAGGACAGTTTTATTTAGCTTTTATTGATAAGCGATAAAACGATGCGTCAGTCTACATCGCGATACCAGAGCAAAATAACGGAGAAATTTGCCCCTTCAGTGATTTTACTATAAGATTCTGATAGGGATTTCTTTGACCTGTGTCGATTAAGCAAGGAAATCTTATGTATTGAAAAAGATGCTTAACTGTTCAAGATTTTTATCCCTTGGCTCTCGATGTGGGAACCAATGGAGCCAGCAATTTTGTTAAGCGCGTATTGGAAATATTTAAATAAATAAAAAAAAAAAAGTGGGAATTGGATCAGGAAATAAGATATTTTAGAATAGAAACATGGACTTATTTTGGATAAAAATTAGGGAATTAGGATTTAAATTAAATTTGTATATATATGTAATGATATTTAAACTCTTAATTTAAACCAAATTAATTTCCAAAGGTTTATTTTAATCTCTTAATTTAAGCCCATAGTAATTTCAATCTCTTATTTCTTGATCCAATATCCACTGAAGTTTTGTTAAAATTACTGCGTAAATAGTTCTACGTATCAAGTAAAAATGATTCCTCCGTTGACCTTACCAAGGTGAACACAAGTATTCAATCGACACGTGTCCAGAAATTCCATGTTATATAAGACTAGTGATCATTTGTTTCCTGCCTTCCCTTCCTTACTTCTGCTTTTGTGTCGCGCTATGGCGGACGTGCCTTGTCCGCATCTCTGCCTATAAATAATTATGCTTTCCCGGAATGGATATTGAAAATAATTTTAAAATGTAAATTGTCTCTTCAATGTCTTCGAACCTGCATTCTGCTTCAACCAAAATAAGCTTACATATATATATATATATATATGTAAGTATATTTCTGAAGAGTAGAAGGCAGGTTTGAAGACATATAAAACGCTTTGGATTTTTTAAATCTCTTTAATATTCATTCCGGGAAAGCAATTTATTTACAAGCAGGCGCGAACAAGACACGTCCACAACAGCGCGAAACAAAAGTAAGAAACGGGACGAAACAAATGACCACTAATCTTATATGATATGGGATTTCCGGCCACATGTCAATTCAGTGCAGGTGTTGGCCTTTGTCAAGGGCAACGAAGGGATCACTTCCATTTGATACGTAGAAGTGATTGCGCAGTAATTTTTATACAGTTTCAGTTGAATTAATTAAACCGAAAGTGAAATTGGATCAGGAAATAAGAGAATGAAATAACTATGGGCTAAATTAAGATAAAGTTTTGGAAATTAATTTGGTTAAATTAAGAGTTTTAAATATAAGTACATATACATATAATTATGAATTTATTTTCTTTTAAGTAAATTTGTTTTGTTTAAAAAAATGTCAACCCTTTTTTGATAATTGTAAATATTTCATTAAAGAAAAAAGTAAGTTATATTTGTTAAAAAAAATAAAATAAAATAAAGTCAAATTTTAGTTAACCATTTTTATCGGAATATCTCATTTTTATCAAATTATTTGAAACTTAATGCAAAGAAGATTAACTTATTTTGATTAGCTTATTTCATAACACAATTGGTATATGCATTAAATTTTCGATATAAAAACTTTGGTTAATTAAGTTTTCCATTTAAATATTTCGTGTCCAGGTGATTTATATTTTGTTTTATATAAAGAAAAAGCTTGAAAATGAATAGTTTTTCGTGATTTAGTGACTCTTTTCACCTTCGAACTAATTTATATTGTAATTTTTATTTTTTGAAATTTCGAATGATTAAATTTTTAAGTTTATATAATCTATGCTACGCATTTAAAGTTGTATGGTCATTTTAAATTTCGTTACTATGATTTCATGCCTAGGAGAGAGCAGAGTTTGCTTATGTGTAGTATTTGTTTGATGATACACAATTAACACTAGTAAGACGGAAGGATCGAATTTCTAACGATCTTATTTTCCTTTGCTTCGATTTCTTGTCTATTCATCATTTTCCAGCTATTCATAAAGTTTCATAAGAAAAATTATTTGCTTTTACTAATTATTATTGATGCTAAGAACACTGATATTCTGATGATTGATATGACTGATTGATGATGACTGCTATTCATTAATTTTGAGGATTTTCACTTCTTTTTATTCATTTCATCATCTGTTAGACATATATTTTCTCTCGTAATGTAAACAAATTCTGCTACTAAAAGGAAACTGCAGTAAAAAAAAAAAAAAAAAAAAAAAAATACAAATGTTGCTGAATTTAGTTTTGATATTGAAACAATGGCTGACCATGCGTTGGAAGAAATAATAAAAATTTACGGTATAATCTCAAAGCAACAAGATTCAAAGGGCTTCGAACAAATCAATTTACTCGAACATCAAAAGTCTTATTCAATAAACGAGTTCCTGTATGATACAACAGATGAAAACATAAGATGAGTAATTATTCTATGAAAATTTATTTAGTTCGTTTATATCCTAAGTACCTTAAGAAGCATATAAATTCGGGATCAAATTTTGTACAGTAACTGATATTTGATTCAATTATTTGGTTTATGTTCTTCCAGGTTTAGGGGAGAAAATGGATACAGACACGTCAGTGAAATTATTTGAGAACATGCTTTAGACTACTTGACAAAACCATTTCATGTTGGGGGGGGGGGGGGGGGGCTATGATGAATCATTTCTGTTCATCATTAAAATTAATTAAAACATTACAAAATAAAGGATTTAGTACTTTGGAACATACAAGTAAGAAATACACAAATCATTCATGCTTAAAAAAAGATCTACATACAGAAATTCTCTGACATGAAATTTTCATTCTCTCCTGCACACAAAATGTGATCAAAATGTAAAATTTAGCAAAATATATTTAAAAACTTATTTTAGCAAACAAATCTTGGAAAAAGTGTGGTTTTTGATTATTTAAAAAAATTGATCAAAATGACTAACACAGTCTTTCTAAGTAGTAGGAAAATACGATCTTTCAAGTGTTCAAGAAAATGTATAAATTCTTAACTTAGTTTGAAACAAGACTTCAATATAATAAATAGATAATTCAATCACATTATTTTTGTAAGTTTAATGTCCTTTCATAATATTTTTTAAATTAATGTATTCGTTTTTTTATAAGCATAAAATTTAATTTTAGTTTTATGATGTTACTATGTTACAAAGTTGAATTAGCATTCTTTAAGAAATTTTTCTGTTGTTGTTAAATTCTTAAAGAGGCGGGGAGCGGATACATTTTCTAGTCTAAATTTTCTTTCCTTTATTTCTTTATTGTACTGTATAATTTTAAATTTTTCTTACATTCTTGAAACTTGATTTATAATTTTTTTTCTGTATTATATGACATTTTTAATTCTTAATGTTTTATATAGTTTTGTTTTCTTTTAAAATATGCATTTTATTTATTTTTCGTAGTTTTATTTGTTAATTCTTTTTTATAACTTTCTGTGTTGTTGACATTTTTATGTTTAACTATATTGTTATATTTTACCATATTATTTATGTTCTTTTTAGAATATATTCAAAATGAGTGCAAAAACTGTCAGAAGTGTTAGAGAACCTCTGAAAAAACCTCGACCTTTAAAATCTGTTCCATCTGAACCAAAATTTAATATCCCTGATCCCAAAGACACTGTGGTGCAAAAGTCAAGAGAAGGTAAGCTTCCTTTTAGTTATAGTTTTTATTTTATAAAGGTTTTGGTAAAATGTTTTAAACTGAAACTAAGGAGTGTGATTCCAAATAGGCTGTATTAAAGAATTTTTATAATATATTGGTTCATTCACTCTTCATTTGATGGCAAGCAAAGATTTTCATAATAATCTTTGAATTAACACTTGTCATTTTTGGAATAATTCTTGAGAAATAAGTATATTCTTTTTTTTTTTTTTTTTAGGAAGTTCATGTATAATTTGATGGTTCAACTAATTATTCTTGAATAAGGATTTGTATTTTAATATCCATTGTAATAATGAAATAACTCATCAATAAGATAAGTTGTTACACAATTATACAACAGCATTCCTACCCCATTAGATTCAATAAACACCATACAAAAAAAAAATTGTATTATTACAAAAATAAATATTGGAGGGAATTAATCATATTCCTTAGAACAAATCTATGATTCACCAAGTTGATATCTGTGCAACCTTTAATCTTTTTCTGCTTATGGAGAAGAGGAATTAAACCATGCTTTGTTCTTGCTTTGCATTCTTCTTCTGCTTGTTTTTTTATCTGCTGCCATTTCTATATGGAAAATGTGTGGTGCCTAGATAAAAACATATGTATGCACACAAATAAGTCAAATAACACATTTATAGTTAAATCTCATCATAGCTGGTTGGTAGATGGTAGCAAATTGTAATCAAAGATGCAAAAGTGTTTAGAGACCTCCTCCCCGCCCAATGTTTTAAGTTTCCACTGACTTAGAAGTATTATATATGTAAAATAGATTTTGCGATTTCCCCAAGTTTTTAAGGCGTAATAGTAGTGCCTTGCACAAAACTGCAACTGAGCATATTTGTTTACCTGTGATAGCTTTAAGACTGTTGATCACTTTGACTCCTTTAAGATTCTTTTCCCTTTAAATTTATGTCTTTTTTTTAATGTTTCATTGGTTCATTTTGTTATTCCATGTACTCTTGAAGAAGAGTTGCAAAAATTTTAAAGGAAATGAAATGTAAAATTTTAAAATAAGTTAATAAAAAGATTTATATAAAGAAAATTTTGAGGAATAAATTATACATTAATTCATGTTATTATATTATAGTTTCAATGATGTAATTGTTTTGTCAATTTTTTTTATTAATGAAAATTATTTGCTTTTATACAATATAAGTTTTTAATATATCAGTATAAAAATTCCTTATTCAGAAATCCTTTACTTTTTTCCAATTTGCAACTTCCACTAGTACTCTAATGATTTCTGCTAAAATGAATGACAACATAATGATTAAACATCTTTTTAAAAATTGCTTATTATTCTCAAACGTTCATAAGAATCTTTTTCATATATTAATAATTTCTGTATATAATATGTCATTTTTAATTCATACTATGTAGCTGTTATCATTGCAGCCTTATTATTTTGAAATGATCTTTACAGAAATATTAGCTGATTTAGAAACATTGAATGTGAGTATCAGTAATTGGACTTTTGATGAAGTAACAGCAATGGATATTTCTCGTATGTGTTCAATTTTAAAGAAACGTGGAGAAGAGCTCGATTCTTTTCATAAAGGTACATGTTAAATTGTTTCATTATTATTGTTGTTTTTGTTGTATGATGAAATTTCTGTTAAAAGTCACTTAATAAATCTCTAGATTCAGTGGGGAAAAAATCTATATGTCAGATGATTGCAAATTGGTATATAAATATATAAATGTCAAGACATTGTTTATTATTCAATTTCTTTGTCCACCAGTTGAAAAAAAGAAGATTGAAAGCATTAGAAATCAATTAGGTTTTTTTTTTTTTTGTATTTTATAAATATATATTTTAAGAACAGAATAACTATTTTATTTAATACCTCTGATTCAAAAACCCATTAACAGGTTATAAATGTTTTGAGTCTTGCTTGAAGACAATTTCAAGGGACTTTAGTCTTGAAAAAAAGCAAGATGCTTCACTTTACTAGTTGAAAGAACATACATCGATTATATATTTGAATAAAATATTGTTGATCAGTGAAATGGTGGATATTGGTGTAAAGGTGACATCTTGTTTTTTTTTTTTTTTTTTTTAACTTGATAAAGATGGTATCTAACCAGCAAAGTATCTAAATGAAAATTTTATTTGAAAGGATAATTTTTCCCTTCTGAAAATTGTTTCACCTTCTCTTTAGGACTAAAGTTTTATAAATTTGTGGGCCAGAACAATGGTAGGAGCTAAATGGTTTTACATAAAACGATCAAATTATTCATTTTCTAATATGTGAAATTTCCTATTACAAAATGTTGATATATATATATATATATATATAAATAATATTGCTTATAATATTTAAATGGATCTTTAATACTTATGTATTAAATTCATTTGTATGCTATTTCACTTATGTGATCTTCCATCATATGACTTATCTTTTCACTATGTTGTGTTTGTATATCAATATTTATCAAGCAATACACCTATTTCATTTTCCCCTATTTTATGACAGATAAATGAAACCGAATTTTTCACTATTTATACATATGTTACATTATATTCATGCTAAATATTAAAAAAAAAATTACTAAGACTCTATTCTTGATTTGGTTTCAAAACCTTTTGTAAAAAAGGCAGTTTACTTGGATTCTAATGAGGCAAAAAAATTGCAAGAAATATTAGTTTTAAAACTTGGTAAGTCATTTTATTCAATTAGTGTTGATTCTTTTAACAGTTTATAAATTGACATGGGTAGTTTTGCTTTTTAAGCAATTATATAAAGCCTTCCTTATGTTCTCTTTAAATATAATATTACTTATAGTCATTATGTGATGAACAAATTTATATAGAGAGTTAATTCTTATGTTAAAATATCAAATACCCTTAGTATTCATTTGATTTTAAATTATTCATTTATCCAAAATTGATTGAAATATATCTAATAAATTTTTAAAAAGTTTAATTGAATTTATCTGAAGTGCTTGTGTATGATACCTAAATAACATATTTATATACTGCACTCTCATTTGAGGTAATGATTAACACATTTTCTTAAACTGTATCATCCATTGGAAGAAAATAGAACAGTCTGATTATCTTCTGCTATAATAAATAAACAAGTAGAAATGATAATCCTATGCAAAAAATGGAATTTTATATGGGAATAATTTATATTATTTCTATCTTTTGTTGTATAATATCTGAACAAGCATTCTAATAAAATTTAAATTTACTTCTTTTGTTTGATGTGTTTACAGAAGCCATCGATCGCTACTTTTGCACCCTTCGCAATGCTTGTCGAGATGAAAGATTGGATATAGTATCTCGAGTTAAACTTCTCGAAGTTATCGAACTACGAGCTAAGAACTGGAAGAAAAATGAAAACCTGTTAAATTATTTTAATATGAAAATAACAGAATTGGAGGTTTGTAACAAAATTTCCTTAGTTTTAAGTCTTATTATTTAATTATGTTATGCATTATATCTCAGAAAATCAGTTATCACTTTTAGAATTTTAAAATATGATCATGGAAAATGTTTCATGTTGTAACAAATTAATGATTGACTGTTTTTATATTTTTGTTTGTTGAATATTATTTTTTGGTTTCATAGATAATTTCTACTGAATGTTTTTTTATTTTTTTCTCTCCAATTATAGAAATATAGCAGAAATCTGTTGTGAAGATGGCTTCTCTTTAATTTATAACTTAATTTATCTTACAGCAGAAAAACACAAATCCTTTAAATATTACTGGAATGACTGCTCCCACTATTCCCTATTCAGTTCAAAACCAAAATTTAAATTCTCCTACTGGAGTTCAATTAGGACCTGGGGAGATTCTTAGATCATCAGGAAAGTTTGAAAAGCCAACCAAGTAGGTTATTTTGAATTTTGAAACTAGAACTTTTAGTATTTTAGAATGCATAATTTTATAATTAATAATTTATAAAATTTTCTAATATATATTATTTTTTTAGTATATTAATAAACTTGACTAAATTGAATTTTGTTCTGAAAATCTATTTTTATCTGCAGGATTGCTGGGAAAAATTACTTTAAAGATGAGATTGTAATTCGAAATTCAGATTCTGGAAAAGGTACTTGTTGAATTTATTCAAATAGCATGAAGAATTTAGAAATACATAAAGAATTTTTAATTATGTGGTTCTTGTTACTATGTATAAAATTTTGATAGCTAAAGTTTGTATGATGAACCTGTATCTATTTTAGAATATGCAGAATTATTTAAAATAAAAAATTTGAAGGCAATTAATTTGTTGCTATTTTTCAAGTGATGGGTATCAAAGGACGACGTGTTCATATGATTGAAGAATTGAGTGATACTGTAATATCATTTCAACGAGGTGAAGTATATATTTCTGCGTGTATTGCATGCTCCACTGATGGACCAGGCTAAAAACTGACAAGCTAGAACAAGCATGGTTGATAGACGCTTCAATAACATTTATTACTACATTAATCCATTAGTTTAATCAAACTTATTAGAAATTTATCTTCTTGCTTTATAAAGTGAATTTCTAATTCTTTTCACTTAGATATGACTTATTTAGTCATTCGTGATGTTTTCCCATCAGCATGTAGAAAAAAATCCACTGTTTCTCTTGTATGCAAGTTTGATCTGTGCAATTCTCCCTGTTACTGACTTCTGACAGCTTCTTCCCTTTAAAATTGTATTTCTTTGTGTGAAGAGAAAATGCCTTTTCTTTATCCTTTCAATCTGCCCTTTTCGAAATTAGTAATTTATTGCAATTTTCATTGATATGTAACATATACTCTCATGAACTACACTGAAATCTGCTTCAATTCTAAATTAGATAAGAGTTAATTTACGATGAAAAGTTTTCATTTTTGGAATGCGATGCCAATTATTACACAGTTTAATTTTATTCTTTTAAAGAGTTTTTTATTATTACTACTTATTTAGGAGATAAACATAATATTCCATCTAACCATGTTTCAGTGTCTTATAAAGATTTATGTATCAAAAAAAAAAAAAAAGTCCTGCAAATGTAACTCATTGGTTGAGTAAGATCACCTTGATGTAAATTTTTTTAAATTGTCTTTAAATATAGATAAATAATATATTATCAGGTATATTAAGTTCCTGTGTCACATTTTGTGCTTCATGCAAAGCTTCAATACAAAAATTCTTACTTGAATGTGCTTTAGAATGCATGTTCATTGCAATCTACTCTATAAATTGTGCTTTGCATATCAGAAGCTTCATTCTTAAACAAATATCTTTGACATATATTTTGTTTTTTGTTCTTGTATAATGAATTAAAACAGTATTTGCTTTTATTCATTTAATACTTTGTATTAAATATTAGATAAGTTAAAAAAATATATCCAATCATCCAAATTTGGGTGGTTGAATTTATTCCTGAATCCAATTCCCTGTCTTCCACCTTTATCTGTGAATTATTATTTTGTGTATTTTAAACTGAGGGTTAAAAATATATATATATTGATATCATTTATATTTAATATAGATAATTTTTCTCAATTTGAATGTGTTTAGTTTTTGAGGAGTGGTTTACTATTCTAAATCTGTAGGGCTGTTGTGGCCTGGTGGCAGAGTGAGCTTCAGAAATGGAGAGTTATGAATTGTCTAACTGTTATAAAATCCAATGCAACCTAAGCATCACTGTATATGTAGACATGGTGTTCATTAAATTCATCACAAACACCTTTCCATTTATATAGAGTGTTTTTAATTCTATTGTCTCTTTGTATGAGTACAGTCCATTACAAAATAGCATTCGGTGATCTTAAAATTGGTTGTTAATTCTAATTATCCTTCCAGTCTTTTTCTGTCTTCTGTGAAGATAAATTTTCTTTATCTCAAGAGGAATTTTTCTTAGTTTTTTGGAGAGTTTTTGCATGTCTTAATATTGCCTTTTTTACCTAAAAATTTAATCCAATGCACACAGTTAATTGGAAAATTTTCAATTTCAGATAGGCATACTTGTTAAATAATGAAATTATTTGTTTAATTATCTCTCTCTCTCTCCCTTTATATATATATATTTCAACATGCATATTTTTTATGCAAAACGGATTGTTTTTCTCATTTCTAATCTATATGATTCAGTATTTTTGGAATCTGTGTTCTTAACAAACAAGGGAAATATAATTGGCAGATTACTTCACAATGAAGAAATATTAAAATATTCTGAAATATAGGTTTATTTAGAGGATTTTAAGTCAATTCTGTCAAAATAAATAATGAAAGTGAATACAAATAAAGCATTATATAACTACTTTACTTTTAGTGATAAAATTTGTTGTATACACATATAAAGAAAATGCTGTAAAATAAAAATTATCGTGATTGATAAGAATTTCCTGTTTTGGTATATTGCATCAAAATTTCTCATTCAAATTCCCTTCCCTCTCCCTCCTTAATACATGTCCATCTCTAACTTTATTGCTGTTGTGAATTTTTTATGAATTCAGAAATTTTTTGAAGATTCTTCACTATTCTTTACGAATGTTGAAGTCTGTATTTTATTTTCCAATGATTAAGGAAAGAAATTTTAACTGTCAAAATCTTTTTTAGAATAGTTAATAAATTAATTTTATTCTCTTCCAAGTAAACAAAATGAAATCAAACTGTATTCCTTTACATTTTGCTACTGATGGTCGACCTAATTGTGATTGATATTCTGAAATATTTTGTTATAATGTGTTTTTTTTTTCTTTTTTAAATTATCTAATACATAATCATTATCTACGCTACTAAAATATCAAACAGCCATCATCTAATATGCAAACTTATCACTGAACTAATTTGTATATTTTTATCACTTGAATATATTAATTGGTGTGATAAAACACTAATGTCACTTATCATAATAACTTTTATAATCTGCCATAAAATTATTTTTTCAAATGAATATACTTTCTATATTGTGAATTTCCAAAATAAGTCTGTAATTATTTGTTGAAAGTGAAAATAAACCAGGATTTGTTTTCTCTAAGCTAGATGTTTTCTTTTTATTTTATTTTATAAATGAGACAAATGTGTAGGGGCTTAATTATAGCTGTTTAAAATATTTCTCGTCCTATTATCTTGTATAAAATTCAACACAGACTCCCTTATAACAGTAGGATAAATTTTTAACATTTGTTTTGTGGGGAAATAGAGAATCATTGATACTTTTGTCTTTGTTTCTGTCGTGAACAATTTTTTCTCAAAATTAGTATTATTGTAAAAAAATTACATCTTTTGCCCAAAAGTATTAATAAAAGAACTTTGATCAGTGCTGGGGCAATAAATATAATTTTAAAATGTATTCAAGTAATTAAATAATTACAGTAATATTTTTCATCATCATTTTTAAAATTCTATAATGTTAAATTTTTTATATCCTTCATTTGATTTTCTGATAGTATATGGATTTTTTTTCCATTATGAAATTTCTCCTTCAAATAAGGGACCTTTTGTCTGGAATCTGTTAAAATTTCCGTATTCTTGGTCTTGTATATCCCAATTTAATAACAACTGAATGCCCTTCCACAAATAAAAAAAGGTTAATATGTAAATAATAATACCAGCTCTGATGTTATTCTTGTTATCTGATTATAACTTACAATTTTGGTGCCTATTCCAAAGTAAGCCTTGTATACCATTAAAATAATGTATAAATTAATCTAAATAAAACTTAAAAATAAAAAGTTAGGTAGCTCTGCTGGTATAAATTTTTATGTCAGGTTAATCATATGCAATAGGAACAACTTAGCCTTTAAACATTTGTTTTAATTTTCAGTAGTAAATAGACTTTTTTATTATTCTGTACCTATATCTCTTTTATTATGTATTTTAATGACCACTTACTCGCTTTTCAATAGTCAGTCCTGGTGCTCGAGATAGACTTGTTCAGATTACTGGCCCTCATGAAGAAGCTATTGGGTAAGTAAACAAATAATGGTAAACGTATATAAAAGTTCAAAATAACAAAAATGTTAAAAAAAGAAATTGAAGAAAAGATTTGTTAAAGGAATTGAAGAAATTAATAAAATTGTTGATGAATTAATTTGATTTCTATTTTAGTCATGCAAAACTTTTGGTTGAAGACACCATTCGAAGGAATGCGTCTCCTGTGAGAGTGAGTACTAGGAAATATCTTTTTTAGTGATGCATAAATAATATTTTTTTTTATAATTTTAATAGCTTAATCTTTAATTAGAGATCAACATTTTAAAATTATTAAATTGTGATCCAAAATGAATAATGATCTGTAATAATTTGTCTATTAATCGATGCTACTAACCGCCAGTTTAAAATTTCAGGTTCTCATTCCTCTTATATCAATACAGCTGTGTGAATAATATATCCATTCGAACATGTATAGGCTTTCAATTTGCTGCTTGTTAGTTTTGATGTTTTTAGCTGTTATGATGATAGGATTTCATCATAACAGCTTTAGCATATTTTTTAAGCCAATTTTTTTTTATTATAATTATAATGCATCTTGTTGTGAATAGTTATTATATAACTTATGTATATGAAATATAGATTTATGGTTTTGAATAAATGTTGACATTCAGAATTCAGAATGAATTTTAAATATTATATATATATATATATATATATATATATATATATATATATATATATATATATATATATATATATATATAATAATTAATTTTACCAATGGTTGCAAAATTTTATTATTAAATTTTAGTAATATATGCAAACTATCTTAATTGGTACATGAGGGGTTTCTCTCTCTCTCTCTCTCTCTCTCTCTCTTCAGATGATAACTTGATTTATGCTTTATGTACATATGATTTAAATGCTTTAATTAAGAGATATTTTACAGTAATGAAATTTTAATTTTAATATTATTTATCTATATAAAAGGACTAACTTTGGATCAGATTCATAATTTCCACACTGTAAAGACTGTTTGTAATATCTTCTCATTAAGAGATTTGCCTCTGTATGAATTAATGTATGCATCCATTACATTCCCCCTCCCCTTATTCCTTTGATCAGGACTTTAACATATCATTCTTTAAGTTGTGTTACAGAATTTGATTATTTTGCTTCAGTAATTTTCATGTTGAATTGTCTTAATTTAACCATGTAGAATTAGGAAGCATAGAAATTTTGTCTGTGTTATTCATTTATTTCAGTAGAATAAATTATTATGCTGTTTCATATAAATAACGATAAGTTCTATTACAAAACTGTTTAAACTGATTTGCAAATGTTGCATATAAATAATATTTCAACTTTTGCTATTTTAGCCTTAAAGTTTTTACAGAAAAAAATGAAGATTATTATAATTCAATTATTTATTCATTTAGGATACTGGTGATCTAACTGGATATGAAAACAACAGAGACATAGACTTCGGTAATTCATTCTCTGGAGTTGATAATCAAGCATATTTGAAGAAGAATTTGCAACATAGTTACAGTATGAGTGATGCATCTTTAAGAGAATTTTCTGTTTCACTCCAAATTGGACAAGAAACTTTAACTCTAACTGGGACAAATGCTGATTTATTAAAAGTAACTTTTTAATCAGTTAAGGTTGCGTGAAATATTTCTATATTACAAATTAATTTTATTAATTAAATATTTATTATTCTTTTCAGACAGCACGATCAGTTTTGAAGGAGTACTTTGCTGGTCAATCAGAAATTCTTGAAAAGGTGTGAATTTGAAGATTTGTTTTGCAGAGTGAAATTTTATAAAATATATTTTATGTGTTTTATATTTATATATACTTAGACTTTAATGTGCCAAAAAAATCCCTAATCTTGTATATTGTTTTTTCTATGTAAGCTTTGTAAAATTTGAATGTAATAAACCCTTTTTTTCCTTTAAACCCTGAAATATTGTTTTTAATTTTTTTCACCAATTAATTAATATTTATTATTCAAAATATTTTAGATTAGTTGTGTTTTTGTTATTTTGAAATATAATATACAAGGTGTTCCAAAATGATTGATTTGATTAAAATTGCTAATAATTTAATTGAATTATTTTTTAATCATTTAATATCATATTATTTATTGAAATAAAAAACATGACTAATTTTCTTTCAAATTCAAAAGATTTGCATTGCAGAAAGCCCCCCCCCCCCTACAAATGAAAATCAAAATCACTAAAGACCATATCGAAAATCAATTTTTTGGATCAATCAATCAAAATTTTGAAATATCCTGTATATTATATATAATTTCTGTTCAATAAATAAATAACTTGTGTTTATCTTAAGCAATCCTTTTTATTGTAAATTCTTACAAAACTTCTTTTTTGTTTAAAAATTAGCAGCATGAGAGTTTGAGTAGACAGCTGTCATCAGAGAATAATAGCCAGAGGTGAGACAAACTGCTTACAGAGCTGTTTTTCAAATATTATGATTTTTCCTTTTCAAGTTTTATCTTTTCCAAAATAAAGAGTTGTCTCATTACTTTTTAATGAAAAGTATAAACACATATAAGTTTATGGCATACTTGTGTGAAAGAAATCTCTAAATTCTAGGAATAATGCTTACACCTTTCTTTTTTTTTTTTTTTCAGTTAGCCAAATTAAATATTTAATAAGGGCATAGTTCTGAAATTACAGCAAGTTACAGAACAGTTTAAAATCATTTCTAAATTCATATTTCTGGACAATATATGAAAATTGAGTTATTTGAATTTATTTCATAAAACAAAATAAATGTATTGTTTTTTTAAAAAAATAACAGCATTTCATAGATTTTGCAGATGACAGCTGCTCTTAGAAAAAGTATGAAAAATTTTGATTTTATCAACATTTGTTTTACAATACAAAAAATTGAAATCTAAAATATGTGAATCTTATGTGGGATTGTTAATAAATTTATTAAATAGTTTGTCAGGTATGTCTGCTTCTTTTATGAAAACTATATTAATGATCAGTTACTTTTTCATGTATTCAAAATTTCTTTTTTTCTTTCTTTGATAATCTAATGTAAAATCATCAATCATGTAAACCCCTTCATTTCCATTTTTTAAATTTCATTTATATAATATAATTTTTCCATTGATATTATTGAATCGCCATATCAGTGATTTAAAAAACTAAGTCTTGAAATAATTTTTTAATGAGTTTTTTGCATTCTCAACACTTTTGCAAACTTTAGTACTATAACACCTCTTGAAAGTTAATTTGCTTGGTGTTTTTTTGAGTTAAATTGCAGTCCTTGTACCGGTTGTGATGAAAAAAAGGAGAATCAGTTGAAGGTAATAGGTCTTTCATTTAAATTCATCTTTTTACAATTAGTTCTTAAATTAATAATATGTGAAATTTTTTATATATTTGTCAATTTAACGGAGCCATTTAAAATGAGATATGAAAAATTTTTCTGTGCAATGTGTTGTTTAGGATAATGTAATTTTTTCTACCGTCATGTAATATTTTTGAGCATTTTTAGAGTATTTATAAAAATTGGTTTCATTTAATATTTATTAACTGAATAGTAAAATATTTTCTTATATGCACTCTAATTATATGTAGGAAGCAATATTAGTCCTTTGTTTTAATTTAGTATGCAGTATAAATTTGCTAGAGTAGGGTATTATATCAAAAATCTGTTGTATAATTCTTTTTGTCTTAAAATACTTCCCCATAAGTCTGTAAATTCTTAAAAAGGACAAAATGCTTAGTATTTTAATAATTCTGCTAATAATAAAATGCATATTTCTTAGATTTTCAAAATCTTAATAATAAAGAAAAAAAATAATGTCAAAAACAATAATTTATTTTATTTACCAACATTACTGAATGCTTTACATTGCTAAGAAGATATAGTTCAAAATACTGTACTTAACCGTAATGCTATCTTATTCCGTTCTAACAATGAATTGCTTTAGATAGCTCATAGAATTTTTCCCGCAGTGTTTATGCATACATATTTTCATTAGTTTCATGTCAAGTTAATTGGAAATTGTCTTACTAGCAGATAAAATCATCAGTTATTTAGAAAAATTTACTAAAATTTTATAGCACAAGTATATAATTGTACTGTGGCATTTTTCAAAAAATGGATTGAATTTTGTAAGCATTGGAAATAGTTTGCAATAAATTCTGTCATATGATACTATAAATGATTAATCATTGAGATTATTATTGTTTGTAAATCATATGACTGTCTAAAATAGATAATATTCTTAAAAAAATGCTATGGCAGGTTTTTTTTTTTTTTTTTCGGCATGATGCATAAATAGGTTGGTTTCACTAAGAAATCATACTCTTGAGAGCTACAGTAGCGTATTGGTAGAAAAGCATCAAGATTGACATTGTCTTAACATCAGGACAAGACTTGTGGATTTAAAGATGTGTGTTCATTTCTGGTTCTTCCTTAAAAACATAGTGGCCATCAAATGTCATGCCACGAATTTGTTTTGCTGCTCGGCTGCTCATTTGACTATGGGTGAAAATCAAAATGCATCTTAATAGCTATTTTAATTTAAAAAGAGATGCTGATCTGACTAAACTTCCATAATTTTTACATGAGTTCTTCTGTTTTCAATGACCATTCAGTTTCGCCTTAATGGGGCCAGAAGACTTAATATAATATTGATTTTGATCATTTTGTTGCTCCTACAGATGAATAAATATATTTACTAGGAATATATCAAAGAGAATCAGTTCAGATTAATGTGGAAGTAAAGTATTTATTTTTAAAAAAGTTTTAATTCAATTTATTTCCTAATATTTTACTGAAAATTCATCTTATATTTTAATTTATTTCTTGAAATTTTATGATTTGGCTTATTTTTCTTTCAGGTTTGATTTAAGGAAGCAATCTTCATTTAAAAATAGTATGAATAGTTTCTCATCTTGGAAAAACAATAATTTTCAAAGGGAATCCATTTCTCCTTCAACTTCTTCTGATGACGACATGGGTAGAGAGGAGCGTGTGAAAAATGTATGGTCTTACAAACTCTATTTTCTTAATTTATGTGCTTGATAAAAAGAAGCACAATTAAGTAATTAAAAGCATTTATGCTCCTAATTTGTTCAGTATTATATTGTTAAATTCATTTTCAGTAAATTCTGACTGATGTGTAATTTTTAAATTTTTATATATGTAAGTTTCTTTTATAGGGATTTTTTTAAAGGTTTATTTGATATAATGGTTCATAAAATACTTTTCAATTTATGTTCATGCTATCTGCTTAAAATCTACTTAATTATTTTATTTCCTTTTAACTACATTACCATTAGATATATATTTGATTTGAAAAAAGAGCAGAAATCCTGTATTTAATAATAGTTGTATTTTCTAATCATGGCCCAATCATTAATTTTTAAATTGTTAATCAGAAAAGGCTTTAAATGAGTTACAGAATGTTTTGTCCAGTAATTAGTAGTTCCTCCCTCAAGGTAACTATTAAAATGTTTTAAGATTGTAATATTGAAAGCTCATGCCTTGATTGAGTGGCTGTATAAAAATTTTAAGTTTATAATTAGTCTGTTTATTAACCTTAACATCATAAAATCTAATTCTTTGTCATTTTAAAGCATTCTTCTGATAATATATACTTATTGATAATTTTGAAAATTAGATATTGCAGTCTAATTATACATGATATCCCTTATTTTACCAGCTGAGTACAGTTATTTGTTTCTTAATACAATTTCCTTGGAAATACATATGATTAAAAAAATTGTTGTGTTCAATTTTTAAAATTTTAAATAATAATTTGAACTGAGTTGCCTGGAATGATTTTTCCTAATATTCAGTGGTCCACTCAAATTTTTGACTTGAATATTTCTTATTTCATTAAAAAACAAAATGAAACTGTGTACTTCTTTCCACATTGATACTAGATAAAATTAATATTATATATGCATTAGTCTGAATGATGTGATTTGCTAATGATTATTATTTTCAGGCTTTGGATTTATCACCTCATGATTTTCTGGATAATTCAGGAGAAATGAAAAAGCAAAATTCAGTGTCTTCAGAATCATCAGCTGAATATGGTAAAAAATAATATAACAGCTTATACAATTTTATTTTCTGAATATTCTCCATCTTGCATGCTTTGCAAATATTTAAATTATATTTTACATATCAAGTTTTTTGGCTTGCTGATATTATCTTGTTAAAAATTAATTGCAAACTTTCTTAAAACATTGTAACTTGATATTTTTCATTAGAGTATGAATTAATTTTTTTAATATACATGATTACATTTTTAAAATAAGAAATATATCATTGATTTGAAAATGTTTTCAACAACTACTAACATTGAAAAAAGAATCAAATTCTAATTTCTCTTAGGAATTACTTTATATAATCTAAATTAAATTATTATAATTATTAATATTGTTAATTAATTGTTGATATGGTTGAATGATATATGATGTTGGATTCTGAATGATGTATTGCAATTAAATGTACTTTGTGGGTTTACCTTAAAAAACATATTAATGAAATCAGTTTTTGAAAAATCTTTGTCTATGTAGATGCTTACAGATCTACTGATAATAAAAATCATTTTGTGTCACTAAACCAAAATTAAAAATATTATAATTCAGGAATTTAATGGAATATCAGAGGTTGCATAATCTAGTTATAATATCATTTGAACATCCTTTGATTCAGACATTGGGATTTTGAAGAAATTTTAGATACTTGCTGAAATAAAAGCTTAAAATAAAAATAAGTGCAAGTGAAAAAATATTAACAAACAAAGAATTATTTCCTTTCTTCTTGTAAATTATTATATCATGTAACATTATCTAACAACATTATGTAGAATAATGAAGGATGTAAAAATTGAAATGCTTTCTTTTTTAATTAGTGATAGTGGTGACTTTCTAAGGGATCCCCATATATATGGGAATTTATTTATTTTTTAAAATAAAGACCATTTACGTTTCATTTGAAACCATTTCTCATGTCTAATTAATCTGTCAACTTTTAGATTATTTTTGGGTTTATTTGCAGGCAAATTTATTCGAAGTTCATCCCTTCCTAATGAAAATACCTCTCTGGCTCTTGAGACTTTGTCTAATGTAGAATCAGTACAAAATGAAGACGTAAGTTCTTCACTTATTTTATTTTGTAATGGGAAAAAGTCATTAATTCTAAATTGCAAGAAATGTCAGGGCAATTTATTGAACTTTGATTTAAAAATGTGATTGAATTATTATTTTTATATTTTTTACATATATTTCATATAATTTAATAATAAAATAATTAGATTAAAATTCTGATATTGTGTATATTTCTTGGTAATCATTCTTATTATTAATTGCAATTATTAAGTACCAGATTGCAAAGTAGTCTATAAAAGTTAAGGAAATATGAGGTTAGGGTTATTAATTTACGAAGAGAGCTGAAAGTTTTCTTTCATTTCTTGTATATCTAGATGCAAAGAATTGTATTTGTAATCATTTTATAATGCATTTAATTGAGAATAACCTCTTTAATTTTTCTGAAATATTACAAATAAGAAAATATTTGTATTTGCCCTTTTAGGTATTTAGTAAATTAATTTGGGAATCTTGTGATTTCCTGTGGCATCTAATCAACTCAAGAAACAAACATTGCTGCAAAAGATGTTTTTAAAAATGCAACTTGTATTAAATTAGAATTCTTAATATTTATTGTCAGTTGCTGGATTTCCCATTTTTTTTAACATCACTAAATGGAGAGAATTATTAAACTGTATAATTTTGTTTCACAATACATCTAGAATTAAGTAGGAATTATTTTCTCCTTGTAGTTATGAAGCCAAAATAATTTTTGGAAAATTAATAAAGCGAGTCAAAATAATTTAAGAAGTGAGGAATTAAAATAATATATAGTAAATGATTGAAAAAGTGCCTATATCTGATTTTCAATGTTATTAGGAATGAACTCTTGGCTCCACAACTTTAACATGAGTATGAACTCTGTTTTCCCATTTTTACTTTGTGCATGAGAGATTTACAAGATTGAATAAAAAATAACTCAAAGCGTTTTGATTTCAAATGAGGTGTTGTAGAGCAGCAGTTAGCACAATCAAATTGCATTTAAAGTTTTTGTTACTTAAAATTTATTGATCTGTGTAAGAAAAAATGTGCAAATATTATGGAAAGTACTGTAACTCTGCAGCTTAAAAGACAAGCCACTTATAGGTAACTGAAATGTAGAATTATAGTAAATCATTATTTTATACTAATTCTATTTCATTTCTTGCTGTATTTGATCTTAGTCATAGATTAATAATTTTTATTTTCTCTAAAAAAAAGGAACTTTAACTCTCTAAATATACAAAGTGGCTTATATCATTTTTATTTCAGCTCAAAATTTTATTTCTGTGAGTAATGTATTCATGAAAATTCAAAGTATTGTCTATCAAAATTAGTGTTTTTCTGTTGAAACCTCATTAGAGTTCAAAGATTATTCATCGAAATAATACACAATATGAAACATTAAATATTATTTTTGTGTGTAAAATTGATAGTATATATATATATATAATATAAAGAAATCTCTATATATATAATATAAAGAAATCATCAATATACTCATCCATCAAATATAAAAATTTGTGTCTAATTCTGAAAGGAATCATATTACAAGAAATTGTAGTATTTCCAATCCCAATTATGTAAACAAAGCCTTTTCTGTGGCTTGTAATTTCAATTGCTCCCTCATCTTGAAATGTAAAAGTCTTCAATTATTTACTTTTATTTATTTTTATTTTGTTCTACATAAATAAGAATCAAAAACTTATGTACATCATAAAAGCTTTTTCCTATTAAAAATCTTATCATTCTAAATGTAATCTTAATAATAAATCATTTGAAACTTATATTTTTCAATTATATTCATAAATAAACCTTTTACAATAAAATATAAATGTATGTATTGTAATAGATAGTGTGTAATAATATTTAATAGTAAATATTAATATTTTTTTATTGATAAAGACTAATGTGACAAAAAAAAAAGGCTTTTTTTTTTTTTTTTTTTTTTTTTTTTTTTTTTTTGAGGATGTAAGCTTTTAATCGTGCAAAATTGGCAGAACCAAGTCTATTACAAGCAATGTCCACATTTTAAAATTCTTGCTATGTATGTTATTTTTTAAATAAAGTGATTATTTGAAATATTTGCTCGATTTTGAAATACAATTAAACTATGAATTAAAATTCAGAAAAATATTTGATCCACAATCACTAAGGCTAGTCCTAATTCTAAAGAACTGCTTTTATAAAGATTGAATTTAAATTAAATAAAGTTAAACATTTTTGTTTATTTTTTATACATTAGGTTTGGTAGTCTGCATGTTTCATTAATTATTTTGTCATCTCTTGCATAGACAATGCATTGATAATTTATGAAATTGTTACTTTTCAGGTATTTTCACCAGTTATGTCACCTGATTCTGAACCACCACCAATACCACCACCTTCTTACAAGAGACAAACTTACAGCAGAGAATTTCTGTTGAAATGTGCTAAGTCACCCTTTAGTCACAACCAGCCAGCAGAATATGCTCGCATTCATCAAAATTATAGAGAAATCATTTGCCAGGTATATTTTCATTTAATATTGGTTAAAACCACCTTTTCCTCCTCTTTCACTGATATGCGTTTTCATCCGAGTTTCAGATTTATTCTTTTTGTTTATTATTTAAATTAGAAAAATGACATCATTGTTTGATAACAAACTGATTTACATATCAAAATTTGGGTATTTGAGCATTTTTATGATTAATGTTCATAACATCTCTCCAATATTGTTTTCTTATTTTGTTATTGGAAAGATGGGACAGCATATATTTTTTAATGAATCAATTTTTTTTACTTTAAAAATTAATTAGCTGATAGCAATCTGAAACTCTTTCTGAGCTATATGAGATGAGCTATATTTTAAAATTATTTCTACAAAATTTAGTTTTAGGATGGAAGATTTATCACTGATATATAGTACTTTATTAATTTTTTTTCTTGTATTCCACATCATGACTATGTAGAATGTTCAGTGCAACAGAATTTAATATTAATACAACAAATGCTTTTTTTTTCTATGATTTAGTAGAAAAAATAAACATGTGACAAAAAAATAAGTAGAAACTGTAAACTTACAACAAAAATCTGCAGTTTACAAGTTATTAATATTGTGCTTATGATTTTATTGCTTATTTATTCGTATTTTAAATACAGTCATTATGTAATGCAATGTAACAAACTAAGAACTTTACAGAATGAAATTAATATAACATCTGACCTGTTTTCAATGCAATGAACCACTTTGCTGGTGTTTGAATTAGATTCCTTTCATTGTTATATCATTTTATATTTCATCTATTAGAAATCAAAGGAAGCTTTTCTTTTATTACAGTCCCCTGTTATGTTTGATCCAGATAAATATGAAGAATCTAGGCTTCAAGAATCAGCCGTGCTCAAATAAAACCCTTGATGTTTGTCCTAGATTAAAAGAACTTCCTTAACTGTGATTGTTGTATCAAAATTTTATATACACATCCTTTGTATAATAATATTGTTTATAGAGAAATACTGAGTGTATTTGGTTTCAAACTATGATTAATTTTTTATTATTATTTGTATGAAGCATTAAAAAAATACATATTTGCAATTAAATTAGCTATACTGAAAAATTTTATATTTTATATAAAAAATTTCGTGTTCAAGTTGAGAATTACCAAAGATGTATTACAGTTATATATGTAATTTTGATATCAAGAACTTTGGAGGAAAGAATTTCTTTAAACATTTTGTTTTGTTACAAAATTGTGCTTAATTATTCAGAAAAATATGTATGTGATAGTCAGTGATGTTTAGAAGCAAATGTTTGGATTTTTTTTATAGAAATAATAATATTCCCTTTTTTTTTTTAATAATTATTATTTGTAAATGTTACTTCTAAATAGGCTGAAATATTTATCTGTTGTGTTCAAACTTTTTTCTGCTAAACTTACTGCATAATTGACAAAACTGAGTATTAGTTTATTGGAGCTTTTATAACCCGTGCAATGTTTCCAATGTGATTTTCATAGCTTTATGTTTGTGGGAATAAACTATTTACAATTTTTTCAGTGTTTCTGCATTTTTGTGTATCTTAACTAAGTCTGTCAGTTGTAAACTGTATGTATTAGTTGTAACAACGAATTTAAAATATGACCACAGATACACACTTATTTACAACAACATGAAACAAAAACTCAAATGAAGCATGTTGTAACATAAATCAACTCTATGGGACTAAGTGCATATACTTTTATCTAGAACAGAATCTAATAACTTAAAAAAGAATATTGTAATTAAAATTTTTATTATGTGTGATATATAATCATTTATTGTTTTAAATATTTTGCAAAGAATATGATAGTAACTCTTCCAAATTGGAACCACTACCATCTCTCTCCCCCATTACAAAGTTGCTATTTCATATTTATAATGCGATTATGTGTGCCGTATGTGGTTTATAAACAGAAATGTCTGGTACAGAAACCTAATATCTTGATGTTGTTTGAATAGTGAACACAGTATCCTTAATCTTTCATTAAAAAGTAGAATTGAAATAAATGTTTCAAAAATCTTTCTCATTCTCCATTTTACTAACAATTTAAAAGATTAAATTTTTTTATAAACCATATTTTAAACCATTTAAAAAATTTTTTTTAATTATTGCATTTGAAGTACTGAAAATGGAATAGCATTTTCAAGTTGTTCTAAATGGATTTTTTTTAAGTACTAATTATTTAATGACCATAGAAGACATTTTTTAATTTTGCAGTTCAGTTTCTAATTGAAAATTGTAAATATAATAAATAATAATATTGTAATATTTTTATATTAAATGAAAATCATTCAATAACAGTCACATAATGCAAACTGACTTAGATTTATATAGAATTTTTATAATTTTTTCCACTAAGCATAAAGTTTATAGACATTGAAAAGGCCATGAATGCAACAACTGCTAAGATTTTTATTATCAGAGTCATGAATATAAATATTCTGTATTCCATAGTATAATGAAGACAACTGAGTATGTGTTTTGAATTTTTTTTTTTTTTTTTTTGGCTGGATGATATTAAAGTCTGTATCAAAATTAAAATTTTGGCACCAAGATCATATACCAAAATTTATTCATTTGCATTGTTGTTGTTTTTTTTGTTTGTTTGTTTGGGAGTGTTTTTTTTTTTTTTTGCATTTTTTAGCTATATATATGCTTGCATGCATGCAAATGATGATCTAATCCTTGATGAATTTGGATCAGAGTTTGATAAAGATTTACATCTTAAATGCTAAAGAGAGATGCATCTTAGAGCTATGAATCAAATTTTATTTAGTTTTTTTGCAATCTGAAATTATTAGATTCACTTGTACTCAGGCAGATAGACAAACTTCCCACGAATAGATTTACTTTAAAATTGATAAAAACCTAAAAAACTGACATAAAGACACATTCTGAATTTCATCCATCTGGAACAAAGTATTTTAAGATTATCGTGTTCACAGACAGACATAATCCAAAAAAATGTTTTATTTTTGACTCTAGAAAGTCTGAAATGTGCAGATTCATCAAAATCTCCCGCCTGAAAATGCTAACAATTACAATACTTTCTCCTTTATATTTCGTTTATGAGAAAATAAAAATGGATAATTTTCGTACCATTCAATAAGCTTATCATAGATAACAACATATGCACTTTTTTGGAGATCATGAGAGGACAAAACAATGAACTCCTATGGATGTCCATTTCCCTCAAAATATAATGAATACTTAAATGGTGAATTTGCATGCTTCTGCTGTCTTTTGATTTGTATAATGTAATTTAGGTTCGACCCTTTTGCCTTTGTCATCAATCTCATCGGTGAACCTCTCTGACAAATTATCTTTGCATTATAATCTGGAACAAATGTTTACACTTGCATTTGATATAGACGCTTCAAACTAACTGTTTCAGTATATTAATTTAATTACTGATTTTTATTAGTATATACAATTAAATCCATCATTGACTGCCATGGAAAGGAGGTCACTTGTGACGAGCATGACCATATAAATTGCATTATAAGAAATTCAGCGCAGCAGTCAATATGTTAATAATTTCCCCACAACTGCTAAAATAAAAATCACTCCTATGACTGTTTGAATTGAAATGAAATTTAATCACTGTTGATTCTCTTTTCATAATGTAAGCAGATATTTAATTTTAATTAAGAAGGTTTTTGCAACCGTAACCCTTTGAGAGGCACTATATTTTTTTTAAAAAATACATTAGTGAAATTGCGTCAAGTGACAAAATATGTTGCAGCTGAAAATTTTTCCCTGCCTTCAGTTGTGTCACTAGAGTAGGGGACAAATATATCCCACTGCTCCTTAAGAGAAAATATTTTCCGAAGCTCATCCATGACTCCTACTACCATTCAATACCCCTCATTTATATTGGAAGCATGCAACTTGTTTTTGGTCTATTTCCTTCAAATGTCTGAAAAATATGTGTTTCTGTGATAGTAATAGAAAAATTCATAATGAACTCTCAAATCTTACACTCTGCTATAGTATTTTGATATTATGTTATCTTTTAAAGCATCAGAAAAAGCTGGCCACCCACATTTCAACAATAAAGTCCTCCAAGCTTTCTTTGTTGCCAAAACATGTTCTTGTAATTATTGAGTTGAATGAACAATGAAACCAAATTCAAAAGCTTATTAATAGATGCTAAACTCAGTTGAAAGTATCACTCGATATACCTTTTCCTCTTCACACACACACACTTCTAAATTACCTACTGCAAAGAAAAGCATTCCCGACTTACACTTGAATGCATTCAGCAATTCGCGTGTCCTATGCCCGATAAGGTATCTCGTGAAGAAAACGGATTAGGTTTTGAAAAGTGTGAAAACCTACTCCAAAATGGTAAATTGAAAGAAACATTCGGATATTTCGTTCAAAACTAAAAGAATGAAAAATTAATAGTGTACACTTAGGCATATACTGGGAAGTTGTGAAAAATAAAAGTATTTTTGTTTTAATAAACCTGTTTGAATAAATTCAAACTTGAGACATTTTTTTTACAAATATATCTGCACTTCTAAAGAATTAATTTTTGCAAGATGCTTTTATATTTTAATGCTACAATATATACACACTGATCAGACACTTTGTTATGACCACCAGCCAGTTTCATGAAAATGATCCATTACATCATAGTGTTGCCACTAGAAGGCTAGATAACTACAAACGAGGATGCTGGACAAGTGAACCATAAATTCCATTGGTTGTTTTTGAAGATATGGGCAAAAAATGTGAAATGATTGTAAGCGTTCCGAGTGTCGAACCAATATCAGCTAAATGGCTACACTTGTGAAGTGTTCAAAAGCTGTAATTATTAATGATTATACATTATATAGATTAGATTCGATAGATTATCGCCTTTATTATTTTTTCAGTAACATTACATCTAAAAAGTATGCCTTTTTATAAAATGAAAAATATAAGCATAGTTATTTAATTAAAAGTTTTATTTATAGATCATTTCCTGTTATTTGACGTCTGCAGGCCCCATTTGTCTTGGATAAATAAAAATTTATTGCAATTTGGGATTGAGACCAATGATTTAATAGTCTTTTCAATACATTCATCTAAACATATTAAATATGTAATGATATCTCTTAATCTAATTTAAATCCCTATTAATTTCCTAATTTTTATCTTAATTTAGCCCATATTAACTACATTCTAAAATGTTCTCTTATTTCCTGATCCAATTTCCACTTTTTATTTAATTAAATCTACATGTGCTCTATAAATTGCTGGTCTTGGCATTTCCTCACATTCTGAGCGAAAGGGGAAAAAAATCCTTAATGCTTACAGTATTTTTTTAAGATATCCAAAATCCCCATTTCTAAATCGAAAAGTGTCAAAGAAATCCCTATTAAAATTTCATAGTAAAATCACTAAAGAGAAAGTTTTTGCTCTCTTATGTTGCAACATAGACTGACGTCTTTCTTGCAACTTATTCTATTTATGTAAATTATGCATCCCATGGAGAAAAAATCAGTTTTAAAATTTTAAAAGTTTCTTCCATTTATTCGGCCATGCAACTGATAAAATATTTATTATATTATGTAAATATACATATGTATTGGAGTAAACAAACATTAAATGCTTTTTAATGCTATCAAATTGCAAAAATTAACAATTATAAATTGAATATAAGAATTTTAATAAAAGCAGCAAGGTTTTTGTATGTATTATAGAGGAAGGGGTGGGGAGGTTTGTAAACTATTGAAGTATATTTTACGCCGTATGAAAGAACTATTTTTGTACAAGATTTTGAGATTGTCCATTAGGTAGACTATAAGCATCCTATTTATAAGGTATAAATTTCTTACCTATTTCCATTTTTAAGCAAATAAGTAGGATCTGTATACAAAATATTTAAAATAAATCATTTATTTATTTTTTATCAAAAAATGAAATAGTGAAGAAAATATATTACAAGATACTGGTTTAATTATTAAACATTATGCACACATAGCAGGTGACTTTTACAAATTCTCATTTTAAAAGTGTGTTAAATACTTCATAGAAAAAAAATTGCAAGAAAATTCATCAAAAGACATTAAAATCCTACATATGACAATACAAAAAAAATGACTAACAAATTAACTGATTATATCATTTTAAATGTTTATAACAAGTTTCTCTCATAAAAATTATCTCTAACTCAAGAAATATTAATTATATATACACACAGTTAAAATATCACATTTTCAAGAAAATACTTAGTGCTAGTACTTAAAAAATTCTGCACAGACTATAATTTTATATACATTTTTTTATCTTCTGCTTCAAGCTAGGTGACTTGCCACTAAAAGAAAAAAAAAAAAAAAAAAAAAAAAAAAAAAAAAAAAACAGAAATTAAGGCAAAGTATCATCCAAAATTTTATAATAACTATTAACAAGTATTTTTAAAATGTAACATACATACAATAAAATTTTAGAAAAAGAACTTTCATTTATGCATCATTATCATTATTGAGTCAATAACACTCTCATTTTAAAAAAGATTCATTCATACATCATTATTATTAATTCTTCAATTATGAGAAAATTTCTACTTTTTCTATATAAAAACATCCAAATTTGTAATAAAATGCTCTATTTACAAAATGATAAGTAACACTAAAACTATTCTTCATAAGTTATAGTACTATATCCAACATTATAAAAAGGTGTTCCTAAGAATGTCCAACATGCCTATGAGGTGCATGTGAGCCACAACAAATATCTTTGCAATCTAACAGACATAATAGCATACAATAAAATATTTGATAAAATTTAGTAGATTAATTTTTTAAATTCCTAATAACAGATAGTCATTATTAAGGAATTGTGTGACTGATTATTAATTGTTTTATGTAGATGCATTCATTATAACTTGTGGAAGAAAATGCCTTTTGTGTAATATCAAAAATTAATAACTTTAACTTGGATCAAGTTAGAAATTAATTATTGTGGATAGGATCCTCTAAAATAGGAAAGATGTAAAGGAGAAAATATCAACTTTACTACTAGCCTTGTATTTGTATTATTTTTTAAAAAACTGTATTTTCAAAATAAGAAAAATCTGATTTTCACTCTTAACCCTTCAGTGTATCTTGCAGCTATTTGGCAACATGTTTTTATTTCAATTTATAAGTTTCACAAGACTAATCTAAAAAGTAACAATGGAAATCCTTTTTGATAAAAAATTTTTAAAAGGCTGTTAGATTGTAACAGCGATACTAGAATTAAACCGGAATCTTAGAAAAACACCAGGATGGCTGTTATGCATTTTAGGATTAATTCTTCCTTACATAAACTTAGATAATGTGTATTTGGCCCTTGCTAACATTTGAGTTTGATACTTTTTAAATGGCAATCAAATTAGCTAGATTTGCCTATGCCCGATTAAAAATAAAACAAAAAAAATTTTGCAACCAAAACTAGAATGATAACATTTTTTAAAAAATTTGAGCAAATTAAATAAGAGCTCTGTTTTAATATATTTCAATAAATAGATAAAAGTTTCAAGAATATTGAAATAAAAAAGCAATTAAATGAATTACAATCCTTAATGGTAAACAAATAAGACTTATTCAAGAAAAATATATCAGTATCATTTCAATGCATATGGCTTAATTCACAGAATTTATTTCTGAATGGAATGTCTTCTAACTGAAAACCAGAATGTATACTAAAGTTTATTATTTTAGATTATTATGATTTGTACACATAGATAGAAAATTTACCTTTCAATAAATTTGTTACAAAATTTGATATAAATCTAATGTTATAAGGACCAATGCTAATCTCAACCAACTAGCTTATTCCATTCTTGAGTTATCATGCTTATACATAGAGAGATCTCATTTAAAGAAAGAAAAAAAAAATCCTAAACTCTAAAATGTTGAAATCTTGAAGTAATATTTTAATTATATATATATATATATATATATTACATACGAGAAAGTAAAAATCAAACTGCATACATTCCATTATATTAATATGGAAACTTTCTCTCTGACCCTAACAGATAACTAAATGCATTTTAGTTTTAAAGATATGGTAATATAAGATTTTAGTTTAATAATCAGTTGCTTTAAGAATAAGATGGGTTTTACAAATTAAATATCACTTTTTCATCTACCCCCATTTTTAGCATCTAAATAGTTCATTCATCTGCATAACAGTGGGATTTTTTCTTCTCCAACACAAAATTTTTTAAAGGGTGTATGTTAAAAATACTATTTATCAGAATAAAGAATTAAATAGGACTGAATTTTATTCTAGTGTTTTAGAAGTACTAATATATATAAATTAGGTTACAAAAAAATTGTAATGAATATTTTACGTATTCTATAATAAAAATTGCAATTAATATAAAAGTTATATAAACTTTTAAAGCTGATGCCACAGCCTGGAGGAATAAACATTGCATCATTCATTAAAAATACTATTTTTATATACTATCTGTTTAAATTGTAATTGAATATAGAAACCTTAGAAAGCTGAAAAACATTGTAATTTATTTCAACATCAGTTTAATTGCTATTAGAAACACAATTCTTCTCAATGAAAATAATTCCATAAAGGAGTTAATTAGTTTATAAGGATTCAATTTAATTCCTTATTTATTTTTAATACATATATATTTCTTTTGCAAATTTAAAACAATATATTACCCTTAAAGGACCATCTGCATTTGAATGTTCGCGAGCTTCATCAGCAACCATGGACCGTTCCTTTGCTCGTTCAACTCGCTGTACACTTGCATCAGTTTTAAGACCTCTTCGTTCTTGTTCACGTAAACGTCGCTCGGCAGCTTCTGTCATTTTTTGTCGTCTTTCATCCTGTGTTTGAAAAATGAATAAGTGAATTTTCTCACAGCTCTGGAAGCTATATAATAGCAATAATACCTATAAAACTAATTTAAGTTAACACTTATCAAACTTATTACATTATAACCTAAATAAATATGCTTAATTTTTTGTAAAGAAAACACAGTGCATTATATATTGTTATATTAAACTTTAGAGATAATATTTAATATGAAGTAACTTGTTGTTCAGATTCAATTTTTAAAAATTAATTACTATTCCTCTGTAGACATCATTGGTAAAAATTAGAAAGTATTTAAGAAATATAATATTGTATTTAGGAATGCAACTGATAGGAAATCTCATACTTTACTGATTAGACACTTTTCATGAAAGTTATCATAACTATAATTTGGAAGAACAGATAAAAGGTGTATTTTATTTATACTAATTAAAATATCTTATTTGTTTTATTCATACACAAAGATACCTTAGATTGTTTAAACAGTTCTCAGAAATTATAAAAATTGAATTTGAAATCATGTATTTTCCTTTACGACTAAATTGCACTACAAAATCGTACGCATACATAATATTTCACTTAAAAAATAAAAATAAATGCACATTTATTATATCAAACATTTTCCCCCCAATTTCAACTTAATTTTTGAATTCATAAAATGTTATTCACAAGAATAAAGATTCATATATGTATTTTTAATTTAATGTAATAAATTCCAAGTAATAAGCGACGGTGTGTTCCGTAAATATATATTCACATAAATACTAATTCTCTGGTACATACTGTTTTCCAATAAAGTATAGTGAAACTGTAGTTACACGTATAGTTTAGAAAGGTATTATTCAAAGCAAAAAAATTATACCTACTTCTGATGGAGATATATATTCAGGTTCTGAAGATTTACAGCAAGAAAGACAGAAACCCATTCTGTAGTATTCAATTTAAAGAAAATTGTTGAAACTCATTTGTTTACTAACAGGACAGCGTCCTTCCAGAAAAGCTTAAGTTGTAGTTATGACGACAAATAATCAACTGGAAAACATTTATAAACACGTGATCTGTCAAATATGTAGTGCACTAATGAAAAGAAAAAAAAAAAATAATAATAATAAATCGAAAATGAAACATTTACCATCTGATTTTTTTTTTGTTTCAAAAAATTATTTTTTATAAAAAAATTTTCACTTTTTATTAGATTGTTTCTAGTTTGAATAGCTGCATTTAATTTTACAGTTTTGTTGCGACGTAAATCATAAATATTTTGTTTAAAAGTAGCTAACCATTATTTTAATAATTATAAATTTTATTTTGTAAATAGATGTAAATTCAGATTGACAACAGTGATATTTTTGGAATTTTTGATTTTGTTGCTTTAAAAACGATGTTAGAATTTAAATGAAAAGAAGTGGATGTAAATTTGATAATATTATCTATAATGTAATAAGATTTAGCTTATAGTAAGTTTTGTCTGCATTTTATTTTTGTTGACACACGAACACAACAGTTTTCTTCTGCCACTGTTTAATTTAGTTCGTCGGAAAAACAGAAAACGAAACAACCTAACAATTAATTTTAAAAAATTAATAGAACTTATGTTAGAAAACATACATTTTTGGGACAATCATCTTTATGAGATTAATTTCAGAAATTTGAACAGAAATCAAACAGCAGGAATTGGAACTATTTCAACTGCATTCTTTAAACCCATTTCACATCACCGAAAGTGCATTTTCTCTACGAAAATACTCGGTATTCATATACGATAAATAATATTATGCGCAATATTATTGAAGCAGATATACTGTTCTGTCGTGGATTGATATGAGTGAGGATAGAACCTGGGACTTTGTGGTTCGCAGCCCAGTAACATGACCACGATACAAAAGCAATGGCTCGGGTAGTGCAGCTGTTAACTGGCTTATAAGCTTTCACCGCAGTTCTAATGACTAGATGAACATAATGGAATATATAGGAACATGGTCAATTATCTTACTATTTTTTCATTAATAAAATTTTTATTTTTATTGTATTTTTTATTTCGCAATCGACCTTTTTATTGTCAGTTTCTTAATCGACCTGCTTGTGACTCTGTCTCAGTTTTGCGACCCCAGAGAAAGCTGAGTTGTCTGCTCAGTTAGAAATACACTACTGAAAGAGTAAATTTAATCCTAAGTGCTGAAATATTAAAAAACATAAATAAAAAAATAAATACGAAGTTTAATATTTGAATAAATATCTTCTTTTCTTTTTTTAATAAGTACTGCTTCAAAAATGTCTGTTGAAGGTGACGAACTTTATAGAACTTTTTTTTTCTTGTTGCTATTTTATATCACAAAAATAATGGTTCAGCTTCAAAACAAGCAGATTCACATTTCTTCTTAATTAAAAGTGAAGGAATATATTTTTCAAAACAAATTCGAAACAAAAAATTTTATGATATTTTGAAACATATATGTGAAAAACGAAATTCGTAAATTCGAACATTTTTTTCGATTTAAGTTATTTTTTTTTGGGGGGGGGGTGATATTTTACAGTTTCTCTCAACAATTCTGCAGTTTCCGAGAGCCGCATAGAGATATATTATTAACAACAGCTCGATGGAAGGACACGATTCCTCGACTGGAAAGCACGATCTATCGTACGGAAGAGACACTCAGTAAAAAAACTGAGAGATATAAGATAATCTCTCAGTTTTTTTTACTGAATTTTGTTTATCTTCTAATTGAATAAACCATTGCTTAAATGTTGAAAAGAATGCCCAAAATTCAAAGGCGGCGATAGGGGGATTCCTCTTACCATCGGCACGATTGCTCCCCAGTCAGCAAGAAATTATGAACTTCTTCGGTAAGAATCTTTATCGCTCCTGACGGGTGATGTGACGAGCTAAGTATTAACAAATATGATAATTTGATAACCCAGCTTAAATTAATATGTTGTAAACAAGCGAAATCTCTAGTGAAGATTTAAGTGAGCAGAATTATTACATTAGTCAAAATAATCGACAGGATGACAAAGTGCATTAGATGTCGCTTTTTGTAAACTATTTTTGATCTGTCGACTAAGAAATCATGCAGAGATGCTGGCCATTTTAAATCAACAGATTCTCAGATATCTGATTCAACTGCCCTCCATTCAGCCTATAGTTGCACTTGATATGGCAGCATAACCAACAAGATTGCAATTAGATGCAGCGCTTTCCCGAATGTTTTCTTTTTCTTTCGATTAAGATATCATCAGGCTTTATGAAAAACTGAGATTTTACTTTCATCCACTATTTCGAACACTTGTCAGCGGAATTAGTAGGACAGATGAAGCATCTATATTCTACATGAATAAGGCAATAAATTTGTTCCCCCCCCCCTTCAGAATCCAATGAACAGTTCGAAAAAGGACCGATATTTTATTCCTCGGAAATAAATTTTCAAGGTCTTCTAATTTATTATCCTTTATTTTATTAAGATAATTCTGTGACTAAAATCTGGTTAATGGTTAAAGTAAATTTAATAAACACATAGGTAACTATTGTCGATACTCTTACAAAATGCGTGCTCAAAATAGTTGCTTTGTTGTAGCCAAATAAGGCGATTTCCCTATAAATCAATGGAGTAAGTAAATTGTATAATTGGAAATTAGGTTTATTTAATTGCAAAATATTTATTTTCCGAATTGATTTATTAAACTACAGTTATTTTACTAATAAAATATAACCAATTGCAATTTGACGAGAAAATAAGTATATGTGATGTGGAAGCTTTTTAGTTAACACTAAAAAAACTAATTCAAAAATGCATTCGCGGCTGCGGTGGCCTGGTGGTAAGGTCCCGGCTTGTAAGCCGTAGGGTTTCAGGTTCGAGACTCAATTCCACCGAAGAACTGTCGTGTAGGGGGTCTGTTGCACGTTAAATCCGACATGCCAAACGTCCTCCCGCTGGTGTGGTGTGGAGAGGGGCTGCCAGCTCAGGTGTCGTCCTCGTCATCTGCCCGCTGTTCAAAATTACAATGTCCGCCCCAAAATAGCCCTAGTGTTTCTTTACAACGGGACGTTAATATTACTAAACTAAATCAAGAATGCATTATAAATTTCTCAGCTTCTACATTCAGTATCATAACTATCTTATCAAAGAACTTAATTTTTTCCCCTTTCTGCCAATACTCTTCATGACAAAAACTACATATTCCAAATGCTTCTAAATTTTTAGTAGACGTTGGATAAAGGTGTCTTAATGAAATAATAATTAAAAAACGTATTTTTTAATGCATTATAAATTTGTATACAACACATTAAGAAAACCAGAAAATACAACTAGGGGGGGGGGATCATTCTTTTGAGGGCAATACCTTGTACTTGCTCCGAAAGATAAAAGTGGGGGAAAAAAAACAAAAAAACCTTTTGACTACACATTATTTGAAACGACTTTTGTATTTGAAGCGCATTTAATTTTTTGAACATGTAAAGGCAGTAGCTTTTACGTAATAATTCATTTATTTCTCATTATTCAGAATATATACTGCTGCATGATATTGAGATAACATAAGCTAATTAGAAAATAAATAAATAAATAAAATGGAAACATAGATTCAAACAAATACGGAACGTTCTGATACGTCAAATGTAGCCAAAGGGTTAATGATAAGAATACGTGCCTAAAAATGAGATAGGAAAGTTCAAATTCAAGATCTGCTTATTTTTGAATAAAATGCATCTAGTTTCGAGTTCAGATGTGCATATATAAATACGTACGTGCAGAATTTAATGTTTAAGAAGTTCATTTTTTGTATCTTACTAAGCGAAATATAAAATTAAATTTAGACATTTAATTACAAAAGATTTTCTCAAACCATCTTATAAAACAATATCATATCTCTACCGCATTCTTTATTGCTCAAGTCCAAACAATAATAACATTTTGTTTGCGTAATTCATGTGCATATTCGCATCGATTTTGGAACACATCTAAATTCCTGCTTATTTGGTTGCAATCTTTATTTAAAAATTATTTTGGGTAGATAGATACGTCGGAAAATAAATTTTTGATGAAAATATCAAATTTTTATTCTTTATTTCCAAAAATGTTCTCTTATAAAACTATCTGAATTCAATTTCTGCGCTCATTTGTGTGGCTTCCATTACAATAGCTTACATTTCGTTTATTTAACGTGAAGTTTCAACCAGACCCACTCGCTATAAGTTTACATATGTTCTCTGTAAATAACACTTTGACAATAATTACATTAAAAGAATATGAAGTGCCTTGAAGCAGAACATCAAAAATTCACATTTGCAGGATGTCTGCATTAAATACTATGCAGCGGAATTTCAAGAAAATTGGGTTATGACATAAACACATGATTGAAATTTTATGTAGAAAAATGTTTCCCAAATTATTTCTAGATAGCGTTGTGCGGCAGTCCTTCTGGTATATGACAGTGTTATAACCATAATAATCCTCTGTTCGTGCAGCAGGACACGTGATATAAGACTGCGATAGTCCAATCTCAGTCATTTTGTTGCCAAAGTGAGGAAGATGACGTTGATCATGCACTAACATGCTTTACTAATGAAATTGTTTTTATCAAAACGGTAATTCTGCTGCAGAAGCTTTGCGGGCATTTCGGTTTTTGGAGAAGTTCAGACGAAAAAGTCCAGTCGCTATCCAAGGACTTATTAGTTTAGTTATATTAACGTCTCATTTTTAAAGCAAAACTAAGGCTATTTTAGGACAGACTTAGTACTTTTGAGCCACGGTCAGATGACGAGGACGACATCCAAATTGGCACCCCTCTCCAAGCTTTCACACCACACCAGCGGGAGTACGTTTGGCTCCGACGGATTTAACGTTCACCAGACCCGCTTACACGGCGGTTCTTCTGTGAAATCGGGTCATGAACCTGAAACCCTCCGGTTTCAAGGCTGAGACCTTACCACCATGCCATCGCGGTCCTTAGCCAAGAACTAAAAAAATGATTAAGAACTTTGAAGCGACAAAATCATTGGCCATTCAGCCAGAAAGAGGACAAAAGTGTGTTGCAGCCAGCACTGACAGTGAAGGGTGCAGCGACGCAAGTGGAGGAAGACAGGATATTCCGTTCCATGGACAGCACCCCTGTTCGGCATATTACAGTTAATGCTAATCAACATCGTTCCATGGTTCATAAGTTTTGTCGAAAAGTGCTACGTTACTATACCTATAAACTATCGCTTGAGTAGCAGCTCTTAGAAACTGATCTTAATAGTCAACAAAGTTTTTGCTGGAGTTCTTTACTCACTTTGAGCTCCAAAATGAATGGCAATGGAACATTTTGTGGATGGACGAGTGAATGGTGAATGGAACAATTAACATTCACAATTGCCATATTTGAGCTACAACAAATCAAAAATGAATACAATGTTACACTCTTCGCATGTAACGGTTTGGTGTGGATTTACTGCTTCATTCATTCTAGGTCTGATTTTTTTTTTTCAGAAAGGAATGTTTATTTCCCTACGCTTTGGCATTTAAAAGTTTTAATTAAATGACATACTATAAAAATAATTAAAAAATCACAATTAAAAACAATATTCCATCCCACCGCCAAAAAAAAAAAAACAAAAAAACTTACTGTTAAAGAAAACATACAATACACAATAATGCATTATTTCAAGATTTTATTTACAAATAAAAAATATCAATATATATATATATATATATTAATATTTGCTCTACTTCCATAAAATGTTATAAAAAATTGCATTTTATTCATTTTAAAGTAACAACTTAATGTCTCAAATTTTTGAAAGACAGCCAATTCCAAAATATAATTTCTTAGAGATTTCGAATTACAGTATTTTTCTTTTAAAAAAATAATACATCAAAATAACAAGTGCAGTTCAAATTATAAAAAAAAAAAAAAAAAAAAAAAATCTAATCAAAAATTTTGAATATAGAGGTTCTGATTCAAAACCTCTAAATTCATTAGCAATCGTACATATATAAATTATTGTTCAATATCTGAAGGATTGTTTTTTTTTTATTTATCTGAAAAAATTAAGAGATGATACTATCTTTTCGATTTATATTAATAGATCAGCAATAAGAAAACTTATTTCATAGCTTATAATAATTGATAGATACACAGAACAATTAAATCTTTATTTTTTAATTCAAAATATTTTTCTTTTTAATCATTTACACAACCTTAATGAATATAAATAAAAATAAAAAAATATAATTATACTATGAGACCTTGAACTAGCAAGACACAAATATGAAAAATAATAAATATTATTTAATTTTTGCTAAATGCAAAATACAATTTTAAACAATCATAATTTTTAACTAAATATATATGATGCATAAACAGACACAAAAGCAATATAGCAACCTTCGAAGTATATTTTCCCAATCCCATATTTATCAATATATATATAAATATAAACACACAAAAGATAAAGCATAATTTTTGAACTCATTTAACAATCAAGAAATTTTTTTATAAGTATAAATAATCTTAGACAAGTGTCTGAATTCATCAGCAAAATCATTTTCGGTCCTTTGATTTGTCTATCAATTTGGTACATTTATAATCTTTCAAAATTAGAAATAAAACAATTTTAATTAGTGATCACAGCAGAATTCTCATTTCAGCTTCACTATTTATCAAATTTAGTAGTAACTGTATATAAAATATATGTCATTTAAATAAAATCCTTATAGCTGCTCACTAGGCAACAACATTTAAATAAAATAACTCATGCAATTCACAAATAATTATATTTGAATATAAAATAGTAGTTTTAATAATTTATACATATTTTTTGCATAAGATTTTATTGTAAGTTGTTGCTCAATTCATTTTTCAAAATTATTACTTGATAGCATAATATATTGCCAGCATACATTTTTTTAAAAGTGACCGAGTAAAACAAAGACACACACACGAACACATATATGAAGAAAAATGATTTATTATTGAGTTATTTTAAAGTGTAACTTTTTTATAACCAAAAAAAAAAAAATCACATATATCAAAATAAAGGTTTTTTTATATTGCATACTGATAAATAGTTTTCTATAACATATATGCCATTTTTAAATAATAAGAATACACCATTCTTTTTTACTTTGACTTGGTCACTTTTAGCTGTGTACCAAACGATATTAAACACACAAGAAAAATGGAACCATAACTGTAGAATTACAGTTTATAATACTTTACAAAAAATATCCAAGATTGAAATAAATAGTTTTGAAGAACTTAATTTATTGATTACAAAAAAGGTATAATTCATCATAACATTTTATGGTAGTTTCAATGTATTCCCTCTGTAAAAAATCTTGCTTAAGTACATATATACAAATACTGAATAAATGCTTGCAAAGCTTAACTAACAATTAAATAAAGTTTTGTTTATGGACTAATAACAGATTTTCCGATAAAGCTGAATTAAATGCAAAATTAAATATTAAAGACAACCTTTCAGCTTCCAAACAAATAGGAACAAAATATGTTACTAACTGCTTTCACATGTTAGTATGAAATTCAATACTTAGATAGATCTTTAACAGCATCTGTTCTATAAAAATAGATTTTTTTCTTTCACTTATAATTCTTCAAAATTTATTGGAAGCTAACTAAAAACACAGGTTAAAAGCCAAATGTGAATGAAAAAGATATAAAATATATATACAAGTTGAGGATAATTTCGACTTTTCACTGTTCGGCACAGGTAATTTCTGAAATAAAAAGAATAAAATTTCAAATTTTTATATAAATATAACATAGATATGTACTTGGAAAATATTCTTCACATTAAATATCAAGTAGTCGAAAAAAATCATAATGTGTTTTCCTATGATTTTTTTAAAAAATCCTTTCTATACTGGGTTGGATACTTTCAAATTCTGCGTTCAAACGATTAAAAAGGCAGAAAACAAGAAAAAAATCACTTTGGAAAGCACGGTTAAAAGTGCCAATTGTATGAGCTAGGAGACATGGTGTGGCAGTATTCAACCGGAATTCCATCAATAGTCATTTGAAATTCCGAAAATAAGCGATTATCCTAGAGTATAATATTGTCACGGAAATTAATTCTATACACAAAAAATATTCCATAAACTCGACGGGTTCGCTGCAGTGGGTGTGTTACACAGGCAACAGGCCTCAATAACGAATAAAGACATTCGTTAAAACGAAGACACGAATATATGGGTGATAAAATATAGCCGAGACGTACACAAGCAATATATACATCAGCACTTACTACAAACAGCAGTCCACAAATAGTAATAGGTAGTAAACAACCAAACAGCATACAAAGCGGTCAGACAGAATTCAACAGTAAGAGAAAATTTATAGTAACAGTAAGAGAATAGTTATTCACTAAGGCTTTTCCACATGCCTGCTATTTTCCACTGTTCTCTGCGCTTTGGCTGTACTTGGATGCCGACTAACTACTATACGAATAGCTACTTCATATATGATTCAACGCTGTTCAATACTTGTCTCCGAGACTTGGCGTACAGCTCAATTCTTAATCGTTTGAGCTCCACTCAATATTTGCGCTTCGCAACACATACTAACTATATGATTGGTACCGGCTTCCACTGTCGGTCTTTTACAGCTTTCAGAGCAAGGCACAGAAGGATCTCGAACAGTTAACATAATTCGCTTCCTATTGGTCCTATCGCCAAAATTCCTGAAGATTCCAGGAACATCCATTTAGTCGCCAAGGCTGGAGGGGGGGGGGGCTGATCAGCATCTAATAGAGCTGTTCGTAAAACTATCTTTCCTACGATAAAATTAATCATGCGGGGAAGCAATATTATTGATTCGTAAAGTAAAATCTTTTCGTCTCTAGTCATTTCGACTCTTTTTGTCTCTAACAGTGTTTTGGAAGTGCAAATAAAGCAGGCAATGATATCATACCCCCTTCTATTATTTTATTTTAAAAAAGCGGCATAAACGCAATAATGTTTTGTCTCCGAGACGCAAACTAAGAATATCAGACGTGGCATCTATGTCTCATTCCCCCCATTTATTACACTATTACGAAGAATAAAGAAGCATTCAAACGAGTCTTTCCAATCTACCTCAGTAAAGTCATTTGATCCCCTAGAGACAGTGACAAACAGTTGCCCAGTTGAGACAATTATTTGTCATTGCACCAACAGTGTTGTCTCACCTGTTCACACTAAGACAATATAGAGACAAAAATACATAAATAAATAAAATAAATAATAATAATAGCTATTATACCCAATCTATGCTGTTTTACTATTTATCTGAATTCAATGTTATGTCATACAATAATCCTTGAATGCAGCATATATGAATTTGCTGCATATATAGTGAAATTACATCGTTATTTTTTTTTGACTATCTGATAATTCACAATCCTTTTTGATGTATAAAATAAATAAATAAATAAATAATAATAATAGCTATTATACCCAATCTATGCTGTTTTACTATTTATCTGAATTTAATGTTATGTCATACATTAATCCTTGAATGCAGCAAAACAAATGATGTCTGAAAATACAAGATTTAATGAGTATAATGGGTGAAACAACAATACATTCCATTGAAGTTCCAAGAATTTTTGATAAATGATCAAACATGCATGTTGTAACTTTTTATCGTGGTGGCACACACTCTGCCGATTTGTTCATCCATTTATGTCCATGTGAACAAAATAACTCAAAAATCTAAAAAGCTAGATGCATGAAATAAAAATTATAGATTTATCATTAGAATTTATCTTTATCAAATTCTGAGATCAATTAATTAAAAAGTGAACCATCGGTCTGTATGTATATTTGCCCGATTGTAGTGACAAGTGAAATTCTATATCATCAACATTAAAAGAACTATTTCAAATATTGGGCCCAATCGATGGGAAGAAAAAATACCCAGAATCCATATTCAGTTTTTTTTTTTTTTTTTTCCACTGGTCAATAACAACAGAAGCAAGAAAACTCCAGCTAGCTTCTAATGAAATTAAAACTGTTAAATAATACAGATACATTACAATTTCTGAAAATGAATTTGCTCCATATGTAGTAAAATTACATCGTGATTTTTTCTTTTTGACTATCTGATAATTCACAATACTTTTTGATGTATAAAATAAAGTTACAAACCTTCTTCCTCTGAACCATCGTCGCAATCTGTAAACATAGGGCCTGATATTTCGACCTGCAAAGAGCATTATCGAATCAGTAATTTGCAACACATTTAATCGAATTTTAATGAGAATAAAAATAAAACATAATAATACAACTATTTTCAAAGATTCAGAAGTGTTATTAAAGTTGCTGGGAATGATAAAGGATTCTTAAAAGAAGTTCTATTCTTATCCGCATATAAATGTTAAAAGAATATGTCTCATGACTAACATAGATGTTAATCCAGGGCTGATACAGCTGCTAAAACAGTAAACTCATTATTTCGAGATGCTTTTCCGAAGTTGTTCAGTTTTAAAGTAGTTGTAGTGAAGAAGTGAATAAAGTGGCAGTTTATTACTTGTTTTATTACATCACCTTATGTACCATGGCTATTGAAAAAGATAATAAGAGTAACTTAACAGATGGCCAAATGGATGAGAGATCTTATTTAAGATCAACTTAAAAGGAAGAGAATTAACTTTCCTCTTCTGAAATTTTTTCAAAATCTTCTCTTTTTATTGAAAGAGAATGTTCCAGATTTCTTTTACACCATAATTTAGAAATAAAATCATCTCTTACATTGTAATATTGTTCTAAATGAATTATGACATAACTATCAAATTGGTAATTTTTACAGAGTAGAAAAGAATAAAGAAAAACAGATATTTTTTAAACTATCTGTTTAAGTTTTTAAAAACAAAAGTTCTTGCAATGAATTACTAAAAACATTATGGTTTAGTTGTTGCTTTCCATATCGTTACTATGCCCTTAAAAAAACATCAGTAATTTCACTTTCTTTTTTTTCCTTTTGTAGATTTAACGTTAAATTTTTTTTTCTTTTCGGAAAGTCGAAACCTTTACATTTATCGAAATGAGAAAGCAGTAAATTATTATTCATTGGTTTTTCATAAATGGGATCAAGAAGTATAAAAATTTTTAATATACAAAAAAAGTATACTTACTGACAGAAAAATTCGTTTCAGCAAAGAATTCAGGTTCATTGATTTCTCCTAACAAAATCTGATACTGAAAAATAAAAAGAGCGCAGAATAATATAGAAGTAGAATAAAAAGCAGATAAGAAAATCCTTTAAAATATGAAATTACAGAAACATCAAAAGAATAAAAATAATCCTTTGAACATTACCTCATCAGATGCTTTGGCCTCTTCAGAAAGATGTTCTTTCGCCAAATCCAACTCTTCTTCAATCATCTTCTTTTGGTCCCTTTCAGTGATTAATGCTCTGTCTAAGGCCTCATTGGCTTGGCGCAACTGTTGGCAGGTTTTTTCGCTTTCCCTTAATCTACTTGTAAAAGAAAAAGCTAATACTTCCATATTATAACTGGTTTGTTACAAATAACTTTAAAGTGAAGAGTATCTTTTAATTACGAATAGAGAACAAAATATCATTTTATCTGCCATATATAAGGTTTTAGCCTAAAGGCATTAAAAAAGTAGTTAATATTGAGAGAACTACAGGAATTTTCTGAAACTGCTGCAGCATTAATAGGGACAAATTTTCGACCAAGAGTGTGCATATACAATATCAACAATGATTTTAGGTCATTTTGAGCAGCAATCTTCTACAGAGACAACGTTGTTAGATTTTTATCATGGTAAATACTATCTGGAAACTGTTGCATGACACATGCATGCTGTAAGAAAAGTTTAACAGCATTACTGTTAGAAACAGAGTTATAAACTTTGTTAGGTAATTAGTTCTTATATAGCAAGTGCTTTCACAAAAAAAGAATTTTTTTTTTCAAAATAAAATTAAATTTCTTTATTAAACATTAATTGAAATATTAATATTACACTTCAATAACTGCAGGGCATATTATGGCACAAAAAACTGTTTCAACACATATTAAAATTCAAAAATTTTATTTTTCATTAATAACAATTTTATTTCTGGGATTTTTTTTTCTAATTTTAATAATATTTTTAAGTATATTTTACAAAAAAAAAAAAAAAAAAAAACCACCTTTTATTGTTTTGTAGCAACGTTTATATGCATGCAAAATGTATGAAATAAAATAATGATTTATGAGTGTACTTCATTATTGTTAGTGTTAAGAGTAAATATTTCATGAAACTGATAGTGTATCAGTAAGAAGTTTGTTACATGGAGAAACAGAAATCGTACATCTCTAAAGCAGTTTATTTATTAACATTTCAAATCAAAAGATATCATTGTTAAGAGATTGATTAGTATTTCGACAACTAACGAGCAACTAACAAGATTAAATTGAGAAATTGCCTTGTTTAGACCCATTGCATACTTGAAATTTCTGTGTACAAGCCATTCGCGACAGAAAGCAACTGAATATTATACACATTCTTTCGAATTCTCTCCTATTTCTGAGGAAACTGCTGAAAACAAGAAATCTCAAATCAATTGTTCGACACCTTATCTCTTGTGTAATAGGTATGCACCTCTAAACTGTTATCAATTTACTTTCTCATGGCTAATGTCTCCTTCATTTTGCTGTTAACCTATTAGCACAAGTACTGTACGATAATCTCACGATGTTGTTTGACATTTTGAAAGTCGGCCATTATAGTGAAGATATCATAATAATGTTGTTCGATATTTTGTACTAATATGGTAATGACTTGTCCAACAGAAATTAGAACTATGTACCAAATCTTCATATGGGAACTTTATAACAAATCATGTGTGGTTATTTCAGTATAAACTATTACTTTTTGATACAATTAGTACTCAAATATTCTGTGCCAAATGACAAATATTAAATTAATTAATTGTGCTTTGAAAAAAGAATACCTTACCTAGCATGGAGGGCAGCAACATCCTGAGACATAGATGGGGATTCAACCTAAAAAATAAAAAAAAATAATAATGATAATTAAAATAAACAAACTGACAAAACGTAAGCGTATTGGCATATAGAAAATGCCTTGTTTGATACTGTAGAGTGGGATATAGAACAGTAGACTACAAGATTCAACAAATAATTATAACATCAAACACAGAAAAACGACAAGTTATAAAGTATGTCACAAAATTAAAACTAGGAAACAAAATAAACTTATTAAGGCAATTTTATACTATAGAACTTTTGACAGAACGATACCATGTAAATACAATAGTGGTTTTTAATAGAAAAAAGGCAGTCGAGGATTCTAAATTAAATGAATTTTATTTCAATTCAAAATCTCTTTAATTAGGAATTTTCTATATTCTAATGTTAGTTATATAATTTTCAAGATCCACTAGCTACCATATACAGGATGTGCAAAAATATGCATATTAATCATGTCATTGCGAAAAAAAAGTGAGCCCCCCCCCTGCATTTTCCAGCTGGGAAAAACTCTGGTAAGCTTTATTGAATCTAATTTGCCAAATCAACATACTCATAACATTCCTAATCAGGAGAGGGTGTTAGTATAGCGAAAAACAATTAAGTAAATTAAAGGGGCTTAATTTAAACATTGGACAAACTCAGAAGACAAGAAAGAAAGAAAAACATGTAACATATGCATACTAAATTTTTCTTTCGCTGTGTTTTTATATAGCTTTGAGTTCCTCCTTTTTATCACGATTGTTTAAAAGTTAACATCGCGCATCCTTTAAAGTACCGATGCAGTAATATAATCTCAGTGGTGCAATCAATTAAAGATGAATTTTCCTTTTTACTCGCTGTTATCTTGACACGACAAGGCACGTTATTATCGCTTTTTTCACCCCACATTGGATTCTGCTAGCACATGTATGTCTTGTGCTACCATCTTTCAATAGAATGGTTATGGCTGGATTGTAAATATAAAAAGTCAAGCAAACGAATATATATAAAAAAAGACTGAATATTTTCTGATCAAAGATATTGAATAAAACACATAAGTTCTAAGAGATTTGCGGCTTTGGATCCTTCTTCGACTGAGTCTTAGGACAAAAAACTCTAATCATATTTTTCAGGCATACAGATTTTCATTTCCTATCTAGTTTGTAAGCATATATATATAAAAAATTATGTTTGTTTACAAGCTATATAATATTATTTTTTTAATTTCATTTAAGCTCATTATAAAGAAAGTTGAATGTGAATGTATTTATTCAAAGTATTAATTAAGTGCATAATGGATTTAATCTTATATTCACTTTCTTTCAGTTATTATTCTCTTTTTTTTTCAGTTATTCAAGGGAAAAAAGCTTTACCCCTCTTTTTTTAACAAGTATATAACTTTTCTATTGAAAATGCGTGTTTTCTTTTTTAACAATAAATATAAGTTAAGTAGATTAACAGTAAGTTCCTTAATTGTTTTCATACAAAATTTTATATTACACAAATTGCAATTTATTTAAAAATAATATTTTTTTATGCATCTTATATGGCAAACAATATATATATATATATATATATATATATATATATATATATATATATATATATATATATATATTTTAAACTCTTAATTTAAACCAAATTAATTTCCAAAGCTTTATCTTAATTTAGCCCATAGTAATTTCATTTTTTTATTTCCTGATCCAATTCCACTTCCGGTTTAATTAATTCAACCAAAGCTGTGTAAAAATTACTGCACAATCAATTTTACGTATCGAGTGAAAGTGATACTTCCATTGCCCTTATCAAAGGTCACCACGTGTATTGAATTGGCGTGTGGCCGGAAATCCCATGTTATATAAGACTAGTGATCATGTGTTTCGTTCCTTTTTTTACTTCTGCTTTTGTGTCGTACTAAGCCTTCCAATAAATAAATCATGCCTGTCTCCTGAGAGAGAATAAAATGAAATTAAAAATACTAAGTTTCATCTATGTCTTCAAACCTGCATTCTGCTTCAACCAACATAATGTGTTATGTATGTATGTATATATATATATATATATTGACAAAAATGTAATTATGAGAATAATTTTCAAAAAATAATTCGCTACAAAATAATGCTTTCAAAATGCATATAGTGAACAGAATAAAAACAAGATTGAATTAAATACCTTAACTGAAATAAGGTCAGACGTTGAGGCACCAGAATCTATTTCGGACTGCGATTTAACTTCTGGATTCACCTGGCCATATTGCTGCAACTTCCATCTCAATATATTTCTTTCTTCTAAAAGCTAATTCAAAAAGATAAAAGTTTTTTTTAATGACCTTTTGATAAGTAACTAATTCCTAATAATACAAATAACCGAACAAATTAAAGAAAATATCTCGGTAATTTAGAGGGAGTTTCTCACAATAATATGAAGAAATTTTAGATTTGGTTCATCAGACACTGCTGTCAAATTTTAAAAAAAGAAATGTTGTAGGCTGGATATTAATTATAAATTGTGTAAAGCGTGATGAAAAAATCCTTCAAAACGCTCTATAGAACAGATCATCGGATGGAGATCTGCCAAATTTGGCAGATGGTTATTTATCGGTAGTAAGTAGCTATTAAAATAGTTACAAAAATTAATTAATTTTTTTATTTAAAAATCATTGAAGTCCTAACATTTTTTTCTCAGTAACTTAGGAGCATATTATCGCACAAAAACTAATTTTACACCAGTTTCAAATTTAAAGAATTTACTTTTTAAAGGTACTAATTTTATTTATTACCGCATATATCTTAAAGCTTGGCTGGTTACCGCTGTTGGATCGGGAGATCCTTTACAGCCCTGAAGCAACAAAGCTAGCGGCAGTGATCCTCCAGACCTTTAACAATATCTGAGATTTTCTTTCCTCACTTTTTGCATTTACATGGAAACGACAATAACAACAACTAATTTTATTCCCATACATCTTCATTCCGTGTAATCTCATTTATGGCGAAAAGGTGTCATGAAATTGCAAGCATAATTAGCTAAGTTCTTGCCGCAAGGAAAATCAAAGAAACAGCCTCTCCAGTGCCAACCACAGTTCTGATTTCGCCACTATTTTATATTTCATATGTAATCTCATGATATTTAGAAACGTTACCAGTAGTAGCTCCTTCCCCATCTTTAGGCTTCAAAAGAAATCTCAAAATACTGTTTTAATGTACTTTTTCTACAGATAAAAATCTCGACACCCAATGCACCGATTTCAATTTTTAATTGCAAATTTTTTATTTCATAGGATCTGCAAATATGTCATTAATAGGCGCCTATCCCTCCACCTATATGTCAAAAAATAAAACCCTAACAGAATTCTTATCCTCGACAACGATTTCACGAATAATTTCATCTCTTTACAAGTGTAATTGATCAATATACGTATGTTTACTGTGCATGGAAAATTTAAAATAATACTTTGATCTGTTGAGATAAGATGCAGTTCATTAATGTTGCCGATATGAATAGATTGATGCTATTAATATGATGGGAAAAAAGCGGATGTAAACAATTTTAAATCTCCTTGGAATGTAACCAACATTCACCCCCTTCCCCAATATTCTCATTGCATTTAGCATGCTAATAAAGTAATATTTAACACCATCATTCATTTCCTTTCTTTATTCCCCCCCCCCACCCTCACTATGCTGTAGCACCACATGGTTGAATTTCCAGACATAACTTCAAAACAACATGGTTTGATGAACTCCGCAAAGTGCATATAGAGTTTTGAGATATCCTATCATTTTTTTTAATTATAAACTTTATAACTTTAAATTATCAAACATACCTTACTAACTTCTAAGCTTAACTCTTCACATCTTAGACCTTGCTTGTGTAAACTGCTCATAGCCTGCTGAAGTTCACTTTCTAATCTGACGGCATCAGAAACACTCTTTTGATCATGAGGTATGTTCACGGAAACTTCCTGCCTTCCTTGTTGTGTTTCAAGTAGTTTTATTCTATCCACGTAATAATTTTCTTTGTTATAGAAATCTTGTTTCATGATTTCAAAATTTTCGTTGGTCAAATTCAGTTCTTGCATAACAGAGTTCAACTGTGATTTCAAATTCTTATTTTCTTCTTTTAGTTCGCTTATTTCATGGACAAGGGTTTCATTTGGAGAGAATTTTGGCGATTCAACACTACTAATACTTTCTGCAGCAGAAGTTTTATTTTTGATGACATCATCGAGGTAATTTTTGGTTTTCTGTAGTTCGTCCGCTTTTTCCAGCAATTGATGTTGCAAATATACCTTTTCTTTCTCCAACAAATTTTGATTTCTAAGGGAAATATCACGCTCTTTTTCAAGTTTTTCAATATGCTGTTGCATCTCGGAACACATCTCTTTTAATGAGATGAGTTCCTTTTCAAGTTCTTTTGACTGTGAAATATCTGCAATTTCTCTAGGTTCAGCTTTCAAATTTTGTAACTCCAATTCATGCTGATGCTGCAAACTTTTTAATTCTGCATTGAATTTTTCAGTTAAGTTCGATAATTTTTGTTCTAATGAAGTTTTTGACGATGTCAGTTTTTCAATGAGATCCTGATACGTATCATTGTCGGAGAGTAGCATATTTGCATGCTCTCTCAAATTCTCAGCCTCTTGATGCAAATGAATATTTTCATTTTTTAACTGCATTAGCTGATTGTTAAGCTCCGAAATTTTTGTTTTCAGTTCTCCAGACTGTTCAGCAGTTTCCTTCAATTTTTCTCTAAGTCTTTCGTTATCTTCTTTCTGCAATTCATATGAAACATTCGCTTGCTCCCATGTGTGCTTATACTCTTGCAGTTCTTTTCTTATCCTGCAACATTCTTCATCCAGAATAGAATTGCGCTCTTTCAACTGCAAAATTTTGTCATTAGCTTTATTGAGCTCAGAACGGTGTTTCTCACCAACAGACTGTAATGCATCTCTAAGTTCCTTATTTTCATTTGTTACTTTATTCAAGTCTGCTACTAATTCCTGTTCACTCCTTGTACTTCTTAACTTGGCTTCTTCGAGTTCAGAGATTTGGTTCTTAAGTTCTTGTATTTCATTGGTGAGTTTCTCGTTTTTATCTTTAAACACTTTCAACCTACTTAAAACTTTCGCAAATTTTATTTTATATTCATCAGCTTCTCGTTTTTGTGATGGATCGCCCTGCTCCGAGGTTGTTAATGGTTCTGATGACGGCACGATTTTTGAAGAGGCTTGCTGGAAGACATCTGTGCCAACTTTTACTTCACGTGAAACGGGAGTAATTTGTTCTTCAATTTTAACGGTATCTTTGACTTTCTGACTTGCCGTAAATTCTTCTTTAACTTTTTCCAGTTCCTCACATAGCTGCTTATTTTGAGATTCTGTTGCTTCAAATTTACTTTTTAAACTGTTTATTTCATCATAAAAATGTTTTCTACTTTGGAGTAAACATTTTTGAAGCTCTAAGATAATTTTTTTCGACGTTTCGTCTTCAAGATCAGTGGATGGAAAATCACAATCCGGTATTTCAACGTTTGATACAAAATTATTAATTTTGATTAAAGCATTGATTAAATTATCTCTACTTTTCTCAAGTAAGCTTATTTTGTTCGTAAATTCGATTCTTTCTTTAGACTGTGATTCATCCTTTGCCGATTTCAAAGAATTAAGCTCTTCACATACTTTTTCATGCATGGACACAAAATTCGAATTTTGTTCTACCAAAATCCTGATTTTTTCTTCATTTTGTGCAATTAATAATTTCGATTCTTCTAAAGAATTAGATAAATTAAGATTTATTTCAGTGAGATTATCCAATTTGTATTGCATTTCCCCGATAGTAGATTCAAGACTTGCTCTCTCAGTTAACAGTGTCTGTATCTGTGAATTTGCATTGTCTATGTGTTGTTGCAAATAATTCTTTTCCTCTTCACAGGATGACAATTCACGTTTTAAATTTTCAACTTCCATCTGCAATCCATTGCTCACATTGTTCGAACTTTCTAGAACTCGGGACTCTTCTTCATAGTCGCTAACCTGCTTATTTAATTGATTAATTTCATTTTGGAGGGAAGATATTGTGGAATGTGCAATTGACAGTTCAGATTGCAGAGTGTTTAACGCGCCCTTTGAGGTTTCTAATTCATGAACTAATTGAAAAACTTTTTCATCTTTGTTACTCATTAGAGTATGGAATTCTTGAATTTTAGCATAAGCAGATTGTAATTCGTTTCTCTGCAATGCGTGTGCTTCACACAAATCGTTATATTTGCGAGTGATGTCTTCTAAATGGAAGATTTTTGTTTCATATTGATCAACTAATTGGACATTTTGCCTCTTCACCTCTTCGTTTTCTATTTTTAAGGCATTTATAATCTGCTCAGTTTCAGTGAGGGATTTTTCGCTTTCTTTCAGCTTTTCTAAATATGAATTCTTTTCGGCTTCCAGTTCATGAAAATGACTTTTGCTCAAACTTTGTTTTTTACTTAAATTCAAAATCTTTGATTTTAGACTTTCCAGCACAGTTTCTTTATTCTGAAAGGAAGATAATATCACATTAAATTTCGTGTCATTCTCTTTGAGACTGCTTTGTACGGAATTCGATAAACCAGTTAAAAAGTTTCTTAGAATATAACACAAGGACAGCAGGCTTTTATTTTCTTCTTCCAAAGATTCCACTTTGCTTTCTAAAGAATTACAAATCGATTTAAGAGATTGAACTTCTACAGAATGTTCAACAACACGATCAATAACATTTTTCGATTTAACAGAAAATTCATCTACTGATTCCCATTCGTCTTTTTCAAGAAATGAAATGTCTGTATCTATCTGAAACGAACTTAACAGAGCACTCACCATCATATAATAATGCTGTCTACAACTCTGTAAACATGGAAACTGAGTATCTATTAAATGCTTATATTTTTCATTTTCAATTGATTTTTGATCAAAAAGACTTTGCAAATCCGTAAGTTTTTCAGCTTGTACTTTTAACTGATCTTGCAGATCAATCATTTGATTTTCTTTTTCCAAAACTTTTTCTTCCAATTCGGAAACTGATTGTTTAAATGAAGAAATTTCATTTTCATATTCAGCAATTTGAGATCTCAACTCTGATATTGTTATCTCTAAATTCTCTCTGCTTGATATAAGCATTTGGTGCGATATTTCTAAACCTGCCAATTCGTCGGCAAATCTCGCATTCTGAAAAACTGCGTCCATTTCTGTCGTGGTGATTTTTTCTTTGCAATCCCTAATCTCTGACTCTGATTCCTGAAGTTTCTTCTCCAGCGTTTCATTTATTTCTGATAAATCACAGATTTGTTTTTCATAGTTTTCTTCTTTAATTTTGTAATCTCTTATAGAGTCTTTAAGCGAATCACACAGTTTAGAATTATCATCCTCATAAGCTTTGATTTTTTCATTTGCAATACGCAGCTCAGAGTCATAACCTGAAATTTTCTCATTCAATGTAGATATTTCCAATGCATGTCCTTCTTGTAATGAATTAAGGTTGTTCCGTAATGAATCATTTTCATTTGTTAAACTATCCACCTTCGCCCGAAATTCAATTATTTGATTTTCAAGCGTACTCTTAGAATCTGTCAATGCATTGAGCCTTTTTTCAAATTCCTTATGCTTATCAGAAGATTCCTTTTGAAGTGCATCGATGATTGAATTAGATTCCTGAACCTTCATCTGCTGATCATTGACAACAATTCTCATTTCTTCAATCTTGCTTTGCAATGCAGAGTTTTCACTAGATAATAAATCTACATCATTTTGCATACTTTTGAGAAAAGAGAAATATTTATCACCCAGTTGTTTCAAGTTGCTATTTTTATCAGACAGTTCAGATAAGAAATCTTGTACTATCTTACTATCAGAACTGGCAATTAAATTAGTTAATTTATTAATGGCACTATTTACAATGTCCAATTCCTGTGCTTTTTCTTTTAACAATGCATCTAATGACTCCTTTTCATCCTGAAGTTTCAAAAATTCAGATTCTAAATGCGTTTTTTCAGTTAAAACCTTCTTATATGCTTCATCTTTTTCTGTAAATGCCATATTAGAATGCAATTTTTCCCTCTCTAAAACAGAATTTCTTTCCTTTAAAAGTTTTATAGTTTCTTCATTAACTGAGTGGGTTTCAATTAGGTTTTGAAATTCTTCACGCGAACAAGAAAATTCATTTGTTATTGCTTTAAATTCACTCTCTAGCAGCTGAAGCCTTTGATTCTGCACATTTATTTCGGAATCTTTATCAAAAATTTCTTCTTTAATGCATTCTATTTCATCTTTCAAAAAGTTAATTTCATCTTTATTAGCCTTATCAGCTGATTCATAATCTTCAATGATATTATTTTTCTCCCAAATTAAATTTTCTACTTCTTCCAATTCTGAATGAATTTTTTCATTTTCATTTCTTAAACTTAATATAATTTCATTTAATTCATCAATGTTTTTTGTTTTTGATTTTAATTCATTTCTTAGCGTATTTAATTCAGCTTCCTGAGTCTCCAGTTCATTTTCTAGTTGTTGCAGTTTCTCATTCAATTCCATGACATATGAATCTTTAACTAATATTTCTGCTTTTATACGTTCTCTTTCTTGTTTTAAAGAATTAATCTCATCTTTATTAAACTGAGTAACTGATTCGAAATTTTTAATGGCACCATCTTTCTCCTGAATTAATCTTTCTTTTTCTCTCAACTCTGAATGAACATTTTCATTTTCTTTCTTTAAATTTAGGATTATTTCATTTAATTCATCAATGACTTTTATTTTAGATGTCAATTCATCTCTTAGAGCATCCAGTTCTGTTTCCAAATCAGTGATTTGTCCTAATAGTGAAGAGCTATTAGCTTTCATTTTTTCTTGATAAACAAGTTGAGTATCCTTTAATGTTTGTAATTCAAGCTTTAAATTCCTTAGTATTTCCTCTGAATTTGAAAGAAGCTGTGTTTTCTCCTGAATAGTTTCAAAAAGCAGTTTTTCTGAGGACATCTTTTCTTCGAGATCCGAAGAAATTTTACTAATGATATTTTCTTTTTCAGAAACAGTTTCCTTCAACTTTTCAATGACTGTTTCAAAAGACTTCAATTCAGCATCTCTGTTTTCTAGAATAGATTGCAACTTATCAATTTTTAAGTTACATCTATGCAGTTCTTCGTCTTTTTCTTGAAGACAGATCAGCATATTGGCTTTTTCTTTTATTTCTTTGTCATAATCATTCTTTAGATTTGAATATTCTTCAGTTTTTTGAATGGCATATTTCTTACAATCACTTAAATTTTTGGCTCCAATACAACTATAGAAATCTGAAAGCTGATTCTGAACAGATGAATAATGACTTTCTAACTCATTGATTATCTTTTCCTTTTCCACACATTCCTTAACTTTGCTTTCTAAATCTTGAATGACTTTTTTGTTATCACTTTCTAACTCCTGGATTGCCTTTTCTTTTTCCACACATTCATTAGTTTTGCTTTCTAATTCTTGAATGGCTCTATTATAATCATCTTCAAGAGTTTTGATCTTATTATTTAACTCTTCAATTTCTGAAGAATGCTTTTGATGTTGGTTTTCCAATTTCTCTTGAAGTTTATTAATATCTGATAATAATTCAGATATTCGATCTTCTGAATTTTTGAGTTTATCTGACATGATTCTCAACTCCTCTTTTATTTCAGAATTTTCTTTCTCTAACTGTATATCTGGTTTACTTTCACTGTAAAAAGATTCCTTCAATTGTTCAATCTCAGCAAGAAGTTCTTTCTTAGTTTTTTCATCACCTGCAACAGAAAATGAAATTTCACTTTGAAATCAAATTAATCAACTCTAAATTTTGAATACTAAGACTTTTTGAAAATTAATGAAAATAAAAGGTGCAATTAAATAGAAAACAAACAATTTGATGGAAAACAAAGAGTAGTGAATCAAAGTCAGAATAGTATAAAAATGACATACAAAATAATTTTTTAAGAAGTTATTGATATTTTAAGATTTATGTGTACCTAATAAATGAAAATAATTTATATGCTATTTGCTTAGTTAAATTTAAACAAGAGAAATAAAACAGTGAAAATAAGTAAAACATAACATAATCATATTAACATCATTTAAAACGTTGCATATGTAAAATGTGCCTAATTCAAAACTGATAGGCACACAATAAAATCCGATTTATCTAAAATGTTGAATTAAGAAAAAATAGATTTAAAAATAGAGAGCAAAGCAAAAGTAAGTTTAAAAATAGAGAGCAAAGAAAAAAAAGACAAGTTTTAGTGGAAAATGACAATAAAACATTATTGTAATTTGCATCTCAGTCATACTTTCTTTCAGAAAAATGAAGATAAAGTAAGGATAATCATCTTTATCCATTTTAAATTTATTCAATAGCAGATAATCAATAAAAGAAGATAATTTTAAATGCCAGAACGATTTTCATTAAAAAAAAAAAAAGAAAATCAAACTTCAGTGCATTTTCAATTTTCAGAGGAGGTAAGAATTATAAGACTAATATCAGTATAACTGGAAGGTATATTCTTTCATAAGTAATTTAATCCATTGTCTAAAATCACCTACTACAGAAAGTAGTTGCATGTTTTGATAGTTTAAAATTGGTGCAATTTAAAATTACATGTGCACAATAACAATGTCTGAAAACATTGGTTGGTAAAAGAAAGCACTAGGCATTTTGTAATGCAGTAAAATTTAACTAACAAAAGCTGAGACAGAATAAAAATTTGAATTATTTTAAGAATCCGAATCAAGAAAAAGTGGATTAAAAATGTATACAATTAATAAATACAAATTTTAAATTAAAAATATAAATATAAATATATTTTTATTATACAGGGTATCTTAAAAACCTTGACCACGGCCTTTATTCCTTAAGTATTGATCGTAGACATATACAGTAAATTACAAAGTTGCATAAAAAAAGGTGCAAAATGTTATGTAATCGATTAAAATTTTCAGGGATTTAACTTTACAAAAATACAAAATTCAATTTTTTATACGGACACTGTACAAAAAAATTCCCAATGAGTAAAATGTGCCCCATCCTCTAAAAAGGTCATGTACAAAATTTTAGAATTTTATCATGAAAATTTTCAAAGATATGTTAAAACAAAGTTGGTGCAAATCAATCACAAATTAAAATGTAAATGTTTACAGCTTCAGTGCAGATTATGCGACGCAGAAATGCATCATAAGAAAATTAAATATACTTCATATCTTTAGTTTTAAATACAAATTTTAAAATCTATGCTTCCTGAAAAATACTTTTAAATTTTATATTATGAATTACAGAATATAACTTAAAAATAGCACAGTCAGTGAACTTGTAAAAAATCTTATGTAATCTTTCATTAAAGTAATCTTTCCTTATGTAATCTTTCCTTTAAGCTATTATTTCTACACATTTTTAATACTTTTGAATCAATAAATAGTAAAATCATTATTTATTTATTCAATCAATACTTTCTTTGTTAAATTGTGTACAACCCCTAAAACACGAACATCTGACATGATTTTTTTTTCTCTTTGCGAACTTGTATCACTCATATCCAGACATCAAATAAAGGTTTAAGCCAGCATTTAAGTAGTTTCCTATCTTTGAGACTTTTTGTGATAAAATGCTGAAATTTCGTAAATGACCTTATTAGAGGATGCGGCAAATTTTACTCATTGGGAATTTTTTGTATGAGGTCCATATAAAAATTTAAATTTTGTATTTTTTAAAGTTTAATCTCCTGAAAACTTTAATTGATTTCATAGCAATTTACACATTTTTTTAGGCAATTTTGTAATTTACAGTATATGTCTATGATCAATATTTCAGGAATAAAAGCCATGTTCAAGGTTTTTGAGACACCCTGTATAGCCTAGCCACCTTTTGTCATCAACTGCTTCAACATGGATATTGATTTTATTTATCAGTTAAATCTCTTAATCATAACTTCATATCCATGATTTCGTCAATAAAACTTTTAAAGCAATAAATTTTCATAAGTATTAAATTTATACCTTTTTAATAGTCTTATATATACTTTGTTCATTTTGTACTTGAGCCTTTTTAATAGAAATCAGTCTCATGCTATCATAGTGCTATTACAAACATAAATGTCTGATTCAACTATATTCTAAGTTTTATGGAATTGTCCCTTTTTTTTTCATCTTGTAAACTACACATACATTCTTCTTTAGCTGATGAAACATTGAAAACAGTTTAAATCTCATGAAGGGGGAAAGAAATTAAAACATTGCCAAAATCCAGGTAATATTTACATTTCTTTTAAATTAAATTAACTGAAAAGATAATTTTTTGAAATAGTGTAAAATTTATTTTTGTACAAGAATATTCTCAGAAGTTTTGGCAGAAAAATTCTAAATCTGCTTTAAATTTTTGAAGAATTAAAGATATAACTTGACATATTTGTCAAGTTTGGTAGCTGTAGGTCAAGCAATCTAGCATGTTGAATGTCAACACATATTCACTACTAATATTAATATAAATAACAATTTTAATAAATAATACATAATAACTAAGAATAAATAATTCTTATATAAAATGTTAAAATAAAATAAAAATTTACATACTGAGTATAAGATATTTTTATCTAATAAAAAATTTAATTTGAATTAATAATGTATTAATAAGAAATTCAGAGAACTAAAGAAAAGTTTAAATTACCAGCAAGTTCAAATTTAAAATGTTTCAATTAGCTGAGTTCTACAATATAAAAAAAGGAAAATAAAAACGAACAAAAAAATTCTCAAACAGAAAAGCACATGTAAAGCTCTTCATTATAAAAAACACAAGCACTATGAAAGCTTAACATTAATATATATGCTCTTAAAAGCACATCAAATTCAAGCCATATGCCTGAAAAAAGCTTCAATTCCAATAGGTTTTAAGATCATCCTCATGTTATTTGACAAAAAATTTCAAAGAAAAAAAAAATATTTACTTACTTTCTCTAATTTCTTCCAATTCTATGTTTTTCAATTCAAAAGTAACTTTTTGATCTTGTAATTGTTGCAGATTTTCAGCAATATCATTATATGTACTCTGCATATTACTGTATTCTTCCTTCAATTTATTCTGGAAAACAAATGATATTTCTAAGAATACTTTAAATATTGGTATTATTTGTAATTATAGGTCATACAATAATTTTTTTCCATGAAACAAAATTTTGATTCAATATAAATACTGCATGCAATATTTAGATATATTTAGGAAGAAATAGAAAAATCTTTCAAAATAAATAAATAAAAAAAAAACATTATTATATTGTATAACTTCCTGGGCACTAAAATCTATTAGAAACTTACATAATTCATTGCAATTTCTTCCTTGGAATTACTAACAGTAGAGAAATGTTCTTCTAATTTCGATTTTTCTTCAATCAAATTATGGAACTTTCCCTCCAGCTGAAATTAATAATATTAAAAAAAAAAAAACATGAATAAAAATTAATTTTAATTTAACAAATATATGATGATATGAGCAACGTATAATTTTTGATACATGGATATATTTTCTAATTAGAGAAGCAAAAATAAGAAAATTGATTTGATGAAATTTTTTATAGGAAAAACCAAAAATTGATATTCAATGTTTTTATAAAAAATTAATTTAATTTTGGATTTATAAATTTTAACCTAACATTATGTTTCATCTTAGAAATAAATAAAAAAATTATTATAATTAATTTCTGGAGTACAGAAAAGAAGCAAACATTTGTTTACTCTTATTCTTTCAATTAGGAATTGTAATACTATATATCACTTTGGGATTTACATATCAATTAAAACATTATGCTCAATAATATTATTAGGGATAATCAAAGGATATGTTCAACATAGTAAAAAGTTACAAAAGATATTTATTTTTCAGACACTTAACTCCTTATGAAATGGATTCATTTTTTGTTAAGAAAAACAATTTATCATTAGAGGAATAAATTATTAATAATAAAAAAAAAAGTTTTAAAAATACATAATAAAAATACTATTCAACCAGAAGCATGTCCCTGTCTGAATACAAACACAAAACTTAGAATAAAATAAAGCTACAAAAACAGTTTAGATAGAATCAAAAAGAGGGAAAGGAAGAAAAAAAAGAGAGAAAGGAATGTTTATGATTTTCTCTATGGTTTAAGTTTGGTTATAGTTTGTTATGGTTTTAGAAATACCATGTTTCTTTTAATTTAACCCATATCTTGTCAAGCAAGTTAATGTCATATTGTGTATAAATTGAAACTATCAGGACAGGAAAAGATATCACGATGGTTCCACTTTAAATTTTTACTTTTAGTGATACTTTCAGAGGTGATAAGTTTCCACATCTAAATGGATACTACAGAATGTGACTAATGAACATTTCACATGGATCTGCATTAAAACTGCATTTCCACCAATAAGGAAAAATAAAGAAATATTAAAAAAGTAATAAATAAACAAATTTTTACCTAAATGTAGGGTAATGCAATTCTTCAGTTTTAATGCATTAGCTATTACTGCTAAGCAGTAATTAAGATCATAAATGTTCCACACATATGAATTAGAAAATAAAAATTATATAATTAAAATTTTCATGCAATTGCATCATAAGATGTAGAAAGGTTGAAACAAGTAGGAATATATGCAAGGCAAATTATCTTATTTACAGAATTTCAAAGATGAGATTCAATAAGAATAATCCACTTTTTTTTTTTATAATTCAAGTAATAAGTGTTTCAAAAATTTTCAATTAAAGTCTAAAGAATAAAAAGAAAGAAATCTAAACTCATAATAGCTCAAGTTGACAGTAAGCTAAATTTGCAGAATGTAACATTACATACAATTAAATAACCTTGAATGTATTTGAAAGCAACTGATATATTTGAAGTGAATTCATAAATAAATATTTGGCATTGTGAATAGTAAAATTCTACTATAAAAATGAAGTAGTTTAATTTCTATAACTTCTGCTGCATAAAAACATGCATTAAGCCATTCACTTGTGATTCGATTGATCTTAGCTTTATATGATTTGAATTTATCACGGATGATAATTACTTCATCTATAAAGTCAATAACCTTTGAGAATATTCTAAAAAGCAAAATACCACTTACATCTTTATAGCTCTCTTGCAAACTCTTAAATTTAGCTTCAAAGTTATCTTTTTCAGATTGAATTTCATTAATTCTTTTCCCCAAACTCTGTACTTCATTGAGCTTTCCTTGCACAGTGTCCTTTAATGTTTCATTTTCTTCTTTAAGTTTATCTGAAATCAAGCAAATTATCAAATTAATTTAAACAGTACTACAAAATGAAAAAAAAAAAAAAAAAATACTGGATTTGGTAAAATGTATAGTTTTAATTTTAGGATATGAGATAAATCAGTGAAATACCATTAGTTCTGACAATAAAGAAGTCTTCTAAAAAATATTTACAAATACAGATTATTTCATATCTATGGTAAATTTATCTGTCAGATTTGTTTATCCTATGCAATACTGGTTTTTTAAAAAATCACATAACAAAATTCATAAGTCACACAAAATGCAACTTTCATAAAATTACAGTAAATGGAATAGATAAATTTAACCTTTTCTTATTAAGTCAAACATTATTGAATAAAATTCGAATAAATCACCAATAATAATATCACCTATAATCATCAACCAATATCACACAATTTTTTAAAAATGAATTATGGTAATACTTGTAAAGAGGACAATGTATTTTGTGAAACCAAAGGCAAAATAATGTAATAATCTGAATTCTAATCCTATTTAAAATCAAATTTCTCACAGTTATCAGATAAAACTATTCATTACATATATGTAATTAAATTAATTTCAAAAAATCAGATACAAAATATTATTGATAATAAATTGGTATATCTTTATGTTATAGGTTCATTCAATAGTTATATGTATGCAGATTACTTCAAATAGTTGTATTTAAGTGTTAGAGTTAAATTCATCTTTTTTAAGAGAGAGGAAGAGAGGAGACACATCAGTAGAAAACACATACATCATGTATGCACATATATAAATTTACTTTATGTGTACATAATTATTTTCCATGCAAATTAATTTCAAAAATAAAGCAATTCTTTACTGATGGAAGCACCTCTATTTTAAATTAACAAATAAAGCAAATCTTCATTTTCCAAAATTTTAAGAAACTACCATGAAAGGAAAAAACAAGGATTTTTATTCCAAAGATTTCATAAATATAATAAAGCCATTTGCTGATTTTTACTGAAACATTTCTGTTTTGAATACTTCAGTAGTGCCCATGTTACTTTGTGTGCAAGAATTAAAAAATAGCTATGGTATGAATTTGTCTTCAATATCTATTGAAGAACTTTTAAAAAATTGATACCACATGGGAAATAAAAAAATAATTTCATTTAAATGCCTGGAATTTTTTTAAAGACCTCTATGTACACAATTAGAGAGAAAATAAAATAAAGTTTGTAAAAATCAATGCAATTAAATCCATTTAAAATTAACAAATTTACAAGTGATTCATTGGTTGAGAAACCAGTAAAACAATTGTGTAATATTATTACTTTTAAAATTCCTTTCATAAGTAATTAGATATCATCATTTAGTGCCAATGCATTAAAATGAAAAAAAAAAATATATTGAATAAATCCTTTAGGAAGATAATCATCATTATAACAAAGCCTAACAACACACAAGGACATATTTAGGGTGAGTATACTGCAATTGTGCACACAACAAATATTAAAATATCGGATATATCGGATAGGATTGGAAAAAACAAGTTTTCCACTTTTTTTTTTTATTATGAACATCAAGAATTGATGCCAAAATACTAAGACAGATATATATAAAGACAAAATCAAAATATGTAAAATTAATATTTAAAACATCTTTTTCAAATCAATAGTACTTTTTATCTAAATTACCTATTTGAATAACTTGTTCTTCAAAATCCATTAATTTCAATTGTAAGGAACCTTTTTCTTCCTCTAATTCTGCAACACATTGCTGGAGCTCAATTATTTCCTCAGGTTTCTGCTGAGCATTCTATGAGAAAGAATCATACAAAATAAAAACCAAAAAATTATTACATTTCTTTAATTTTTATATCTTGTTCAAAACCACTTTTCCATATTGTATAATTAATTTTTATACGCTAATACATCTGAATAGTATTTAGAATTACATAAATGTATAATTTTCAAAATGCCAAAGCAAACATTAATAATTTATTATTGATGTCATTACAACAGACAGAATTTGCACAGACAGACATTTATTTGCAATCATCTAATTCAAAGAATTTATATAAATTTAGTGTCTTTTCACTTCAAAAATGCAAGAATATAGTATCTGAATAATTTTACATATCATTATAAAGAATATTGAAATAAATGCTAGAGAGTTACAATTAAATTTACCTTCTTCAACTCATTGAGCTCACGTTCTAATGCCTTATATTTCGTTCGTTCTTTCACTCGAGCTTTCAAAACCTTGTTATCTGATTGGCTACTAGATTCATCCAAGGCCTTTTGTAATTCGGCAGCATGCTGTTTTTCAGCTTCCAAGTTCTTCTTTAAGGCTTCAACTTCACCTGCAATAAAAAAACAACATATAATTAGAATAAAATATACCAAAATATTTTATAAAAATTAACAAATTAAATGTAAACCTTCATTTTTTCAAAGAAATAGACGAAAGCCAATTTTCAATAACAAAATTTTCTTTGTTTTTTCAATAAACATATAATATTCTTCAGGTCAAAGAAAAATATTTTTTGAAGAATTTTGAGATTTATTTCATCATCTACAAAGCGAAAAGTGCATTAAGAAAACATTTATTTGCATTTTGAGAGATAAAAGTACATAAAATAAACAAAACACATTTATCTGCATTTTGAGTGATTTCATAAATATGATAAACAAAGATTCTGAAAATTAATGGAAAAAGAAACAGCACAGGTAAATTTTTTTTAAATACTTAAACTTGTGACTTTGTAAGAAACTGTATTTAAACATTAATTTTTATTCTTGCAAATTTAAAAACTAAAATAAAGTTTTAAAAATGTATCCCTAGGGGCTTAAAAACACTTACAACTTTAATTCATATGAAGTTATAGACTATACAATATTTTTATTGATACATAAATATTTTAAAGTAATTTTTATTTCTATACCTTCAATTTCTTTATTATATAGTTCACATTGCTTAGCAGCACTTTCTTGTACACAAACAATCTTCTTTTGCAGCTCAGCATTTTTTACTGTAAGCTCATATTTTGCATTTTCTATGCTTTTAATTGTGGCTTCACTATTTTTTAACTTTTTGTCATAATCAGTAATTTCATTTTCCAAATCAGATATTCTAAGCTTATATTTCTCTAATTCCATTTTCCAGTCACTTTCAGCAGTAGAGAAATTTTCTTGCATAATTTTCATTTGTTCTCTAGTTTCATCTAGTTCATCAACAACAGATTTTCCCTTGCGGCTCATATCTTCAGCCATTAACTGAAATAAAAAATAAATAAATAAACAATTTTGGTACTGTTTAATTATTCCAGTAATCTATAGAAAAACCACACTATAGATTGCATTTGCACAATATGAGAAACCAAATTTTCAAATAAATACTAGATTTTTTTTTAATTAAAACATTATATATTACTCTTTCTCAAAATGTATGCAATTTAAAAATATAATCATACATTTTCAGTTTTTCTTAAGAGCAATAAAAAGCATATTCTCACTACATTAAAAATACACAGAATAAAAATTTTATCATTCAATAAAATGCATAATGCTTTACCCCCCAAAAAAGTCAACAGAAATAGAAATCCCAAACAGCTGGATATATTTGAACCATCTAAATAAAGCAGCAGATAAAGGAGGTGAAAAAATAACCCTATAAATCATACAATTTTTAAAGGAAATCTTTCATGTTGTAGAAAAAAAAAATGAAGTAAATTTATTGCAAAATTATATATATTAAATCTTGGCAGTTATTTTCTAATAATATCTACATATTAGTTTGTAAAGTTAATGCCAAAATTTTCATTAATAATTTAAAAAATAAGTAGAAAATCCAATTCAAAGAATCATATATAAACATTACCTGAACAGCTCGATTACGTTGCTGTAATACTTCATCTTTTTCTCTGATGTGTTCTTGCAAATCCATGATCTTCTTTTCATGTTCCAATATTTGATTATTTAATTCCATTATTTTGGCATCTTTATATACAACTTGAGCATACATTTCCTGGACATTGGATTCTTTCTAAAATATGAAATTAAACATATAAAATTTAAACAATTTTCAAATATACCAAAATTTAATATTTCAAAGGACTCTAAATATAATAGTGGACAATATCAAAGAAATTTTTTATTTGGATCTAATTAAGAAGTTACACTATTTTTCTCCAGTACAATGTTATTACATAGAATAAACACAAGTAGAGGTAATCAGTGGTGGTTTAGCATTTAGCAGTCTGAACTGGTGAACATCTTCTAATAACTTATCAGTTTAACTTCAACATGTAATTGATTTATTTTAGTTCCATACTGTAACTAAGTAACGCTATGAAAATGTATGTTTTTATATACAGATTTTTGAAAAAAAATATCTGATTGAGTTACAAAATTATTAAAAAATTAGTTATAATTATCAGTGAATTATTTCTTTACTTGTGAATAAAAGTATTCAATTATAATGATAGTTTATAAGGAAACTATTTCAAATAAATATTACATTAGAAAATATTCTAAGGGTAGTTCATCTATTAAGTAGAATATAACAAAGCCAGAAAAATTAACCATAAATAAGTAATTAATTATAATTTAATCATTCAATGTAAATATATTTAATCTCAACATTTTATAATTCATAGAAATTGGATTTTTAAAAATATATTTATTTAACTACTAGATTATTAACAATTTTTAATGCAATCTGCTATCTAGAGTAACTCAAACAATGAATAAATTTAGAACAACAATTTTAAATTCATGCTTTCAAATTTCACTAAAATTCAGCATGTTTTAATTAAATGTTTGCTACTTTACAGTTTTTATTTAGAATTCATTATTATAAATATTATGGAATTTTTAAATTTTTCTAGAAACCCACCATTAGGTTACATTATGCATATCGAATAAAATACTATTAAATTACTCAATTAGCTGATAGTTAAAAATTGGACATTAATAGAGAGTACTGTCATCGAAAATAGACTATGTATATTTCATATTCAATTAAATTTCCACAAATCTTAAACTGCAACATAAATAACTTTTAATAATACAATCAATAAATATTTATACAACAATAAATATGCAAAATTTAGATGTAGGTTTTTAAATTTTTTTGTTAATAAATATTACTTTAAATATTTTACATTAACATTAAACAAAATAATTGTAAGCATCATATCCTATTTTAGATATTTTTCGTTAACATAATTAAGGACATCACAGATATTGATCTCATATTATAATTTTCATCTAGTTTCTTCCTGTTTCATTCATTTAATACACAGCAACGAGCAGAAGCAGAGAAACATCAAACAAAATGATAAGGACAGTTTTACTGATTATTTTTATTTCATAGGTACTTATTTATTCATTAAGGGTATAACTTTTTAATGATGAAGATAAAAATAACAATTTAAATTCATCCCAACAGATAAATTTTCATCCACAGTTTTTTAGAAAAATGCATTAAAATTCACCCAAATATAAATATTTTTAAAATGTATAATAGCAAACTTAAACATTAACATAAAATGTAAAGAAATACTTTTTAATTATTATCAATAATATAGTTTGCAATGTGGAAAAAAAATGGTTTATTGATTAAAATTTCAGTTTTTATAATATTTTATAAAGATATTAAATAGATTTCTTTAGATTAGATTTCTTCACAACAGAAAAAGGTATACAATATTCATATTTAAAGTTATTAGCTTAACTAATTTTTTATCTTTATTCAGTAAGATAATTTTTTCTTATAAAATATTCTTTAAATCAAATGGAAATAGTTAATTTACTTAGTTTGAATTGTAATTAAAAGTCTACATTTTTCACTGTAATGTACAAATCATGCAAAAAAAAAAAAAAAAAAAAAAAATCAATAAAAACTGATAATTTATGATATACATTTTATATTGCCTGCTAAAAATTAAATAGCTATTTAAGGAAAAACAATAAAACAGTTATTAACAGTTGAATTTAGTTACTATTAAATAAGGAGTATGAGAAAAAAAAATTCTATCAAATATATCTGAATTAATTAGTATACCAATAAACAATAAATAAATAATTTCTTAAATTTTTACTGAAGAAAATAGGCATTTTCATATCAAATGCATAAATAAATTTAACTATCATGGCAATAGTAATAAAATGCAAAGAAAAAAAAATGTAGTATATGACTGCAGTTAAGTTTTTCTTTACTAATAAACATTATTTCATTTGATTAGTTACAATCTTTTTCATTTTTTTTTTTTTTTGCTTCAATGATATACCAATTATTCTGGATAAATGAATTATTAGTCATTATTAGTATTAAAATTATTCTGGATAAAATCATAGATCTATCATTATCAGGTGACTAAGAAACTTATTGAGAATATTTGTAAAAAATAAAATGATGAGAAATGACCTACTTGTAAATAAACAGATTTATTATAGCACAGAGAATGATAAAGTGCTAAAGATAAAATTATGAGAGAAAGAACAAAATCATTCCTTCCCAAGTGCATTTTGGACAAATTTCCATTTTAGGAATGGAGACAGAAGACAAGAGAAAAAACTTCTATGAAAATAAACAACATTGGATTTAAATGCAAATTTTTACTGTAATGATATTGATCATTGGTTTTTAAAAATAAAATTCTGTTCAAATAAATTATAGGAAAATTACTGCAAGATTATTTTACAAGGTGGGATGATATACTCTGTAACATTTACTTTACAATCAAGTTAACCTGTCTTGGAATGTAATACATTTAATTTAAATTCTAATTTAATAATCAAAAAAGTTAACTTAAGGGAAAAATTATTATCTATATGTTAGATGTCTTGCAGATCATGCTAATTTTCAATTGCTGGCAAAGTAAATATGTGGATGTTACTCCCTGCTCCTTAATTAAAAAAAAAAAAGTGTATATTTTTTAAAACATTAAAAAGAAAAGGTAATTTATGAAATGATACAATGGAGCATAAACTGATTTTGATAAATGTTTTAAAAATTCATTTCCATTTTTCAACTGAAATTACTTTAAAACATCTATGCAATCATATGTTCATATATATATATATATATATATATATATATATATATATATATATATATATATACACACATGTTTGTATATGCCTGTAATATTTTTAAATATAATTTAAGCTAAATTTATTTCCTAATTTTTATCTTAACCCTTATGTTCATTTTGTATAGTATACCATACATACAACTTTATAAAAATATACTAACACTATAAAATAATTTTTGATTTTCTTCAGAAAAGCAATCTTGCCACGATAAGGGTTAATTTAACCCATATTAACTTCATTCTACTATGGCCTCTAATTTCCTAATCCACTTCCACATTTTTTATTTAATTAATGCTATACAAACTCTGTAAAAATACTTTAATCAGCGCTTTAGATGTGAAAGGATAAAAATCTTTCAAGATAAGCAAATTCATTTAAAAGATACCTATATTTTCCTTTCCTAAGTCTACACATCTCAAAGAATCCCTATCAGAATCTCATAGTATAAAATCACCAGGGAAAAATATTCTGCGCTCCTTTGCTTTTCTCTTGTGTTATGGATTGTCGTATCACCTCGCTTCTTGCTTGTAAATAAAGTATGCCTCCAGGGATGGAATAAATCAAAAGTTTTAATATATATATATATATATATATATATATATATATATATATATATATATATATATATATATATATATATATATATATATATATATATATATATATATATATATATGTAACATTATTTGTTGTGAAGCAGGATGCAGTTTGAAGACAGTAAAGATACTTTTAACTTTTGTGACGTCGTTTTATTTCATTTTGAAGAAGCAAGCATATGTACAAGTGATGAGCACACAGAGCGACACAGAAAAGGAATGAGGGAAAAGCCCTTGGACATTTTATCAATGGTCTTATATAACGAGAGAAATTGATAGGGAAAATATTTCTTCATAGTACTACTATATTACGAGATTTCGGTAGGGATTTTTGTTACATGCGCGGAGAAGGTAGGGGAAACACAGGGAGATTTTAAAAAAGAATTTGTCTGATCAGCGGTATTTTATCTCTTCACGTGTAATGTGGGAAAGTTGGTTTTAGCTGAATCAGCAGTTTAACAAAGCTTCTCTTGGATTAATTAAGTAGAGACAGTGGAATTGGATCACGAAATAAGAGAATATTTTAGAATGAAGTCACTATGGGCTAAATTAAGATAAAATCTTGTAAATTAATTAAATTGAAATTAGCGTTAAAATATCATTACATTTATATATATATATATGTATTTACCTTAGGTGATTTGTCAACTTCTGCCTCCTTTGCCTTTGATTCTTCCCCAACAAGAGACGATATCAAATTGTTCTTCTCATTTAACTGCAATTCTAAATCATTTATTCTTTTTTCATAATTATCAACAATTGTTTTTGATTCTTGTTCTTTCTTCTCTAATTGTTGTTTTGCTTGTTCAAGTTGTTTTTTTAGCAGCAGCATTTTACCACGCCTAGATTGATCAGATGAATCGGAACTGGATGTATCATCAAAATCACAGTCTTCCTTCTGCGCATTCGATAATAAATAGAATGAAATGAAACAATAAATGAAATTTAATAAAACAATATATTTATAAGAAAAAAAATCTAGATATAACATTTCATTTTTTTAATGCAACAGAATTATACAACAAAACTAAACTAAAAAAAAAAATGAAATACGTAATAAAAACCACAACAACAGATTTAAAAAAAAATGGCTTAAGAGATTATATGAGCTATTTAACAGAGATTTCAATCATCTTTAAATGAAAATGGCTCATTCAATTCTAATTTAAAATCAATTAACAGTAGCCTTTTTAAAAATTACTTTATATTACGAAAATAAAAAAAATAATATAATCAAGAATTTTAACTGATGGATTTTATTGAAGAAAAGTATTTAATTTTTAATGAGAAATATATATATTTTCATATGAGATTAATAAATATTTATCACCAAAGAAACCTAACAAACTTTTAGGAAATCAGCCAACTTTTAATTTAACGGTATAAGATTCATACTGTATTTAAAATGAAAATCTTTTTTGATTAAGATGATGGAAAATTTCTTTCAGTCTTAAGAAGCAGAAATATCTAAAAATAAAAATAAAAATTGGATATAAAAAATCATAAAAAATAATTAACTAAAAGAAAAAACAAATAATGAATATTATAATGTACATAACTTAGCTTAATTGAATTTCAGATATTTCAATTCCGAAATGTAATAATATAGAGCAAACTAAACAATCTTGAAAGAATTTTGAATGACACAATAACTGAGATTATATATATGCCAATTTCTTCCCAAAAGAATTCAAGAATAAAATTAAGTACATAGATATGATAGCTTTTCTTAAATTTAAATAAACTCTTTGGACAAATTTTTCTACAAACTTTCAGCATGATATATTTTTGGTAAAATTTTCAGTAAATCTTTTATTATTAATACAATTAAATAAAAAGTATTCAATTTCACTCTCAAGTAAAAATTATAATGTGAAACTTAATCAGAAAAAACATATTTCACAAATAAAAATTGAAATGAGAAAAAATAATTCTTCAATAGTTGTTGATATTAATAAAGATTAATGACTTCAAGAAACATACAGTTATGGGTCAGTATACTGACATAACTTACTTTAGGTTTGTCTTGTTCTTTAATCTGACTGGACAAATGGGAAATCTTTGCTTTAGATTGAAATTTAAATTTTTGAAATTTGGATGAAAGTTCCTGAAAATGAAGAGATAAATATAAATTTAAATTTCATAAATAATGTTTCTAATTTAATTTATTTTAAGTATGGAATTTCACATTATCTCATTTTAACCAGAAATGTTAAAGCATAAATAAATACCTGTCATTCAAGGTGCTGGAAGTACCAAAGGAAATTGGATTTTTATTTATTATTCTGATATATTTTTATGCGTAATATTATGATTCAGTATTGAGCTAATTCCTACCCTAATTCACTAAGATAAAATTTCTACATTTAGGATTGATTCACATACAAAGATATGCATATTATGTTATTCAATCAAATAACATATAAATTTTATAACTTTGTAAAAACCAATGAAAACTTGGGCTTCTCTTATACTTGTTTAAAAATATCAAAACACTCAAATTACAACCTTAAAGACATGATAAAGAAAGTCATTTGTCTTATTTATTTATTTTTTGAAAATTTAATTTTTTTAAAAGAATTAACTGAAATTACATTATCTTTTATTGTAGGTAGTTTCTTATAGAAATATTTTTATTATAACATTAAATGATGTCAGAATATTTTCTTCAAATAATAAAATGATGAAAATAACTTCAAAAGGAACAAATAATAATAATAATAATCTTCCTTTATTTAATTTTTTTTCCAAGTATGTGAAAGAAAATGAAGTATCATCTTATCAATACTGCAAATACTAATAACAAAACAGCTTTGAAAAAGACTACAAAGATAAATTTAAGCCAAAAATATCTATTTTTATTAAATTTTATACATATAAAAACTATCAAAATGACAATTTTAAAAAATGTGTAAACTTCAAAGGAATAATTGTAACACATTTTTTGCAATAAAATTTTAGTTACATTTATGCTTTTTTTTTTTTTAAATATTCTCTACACATTTAAATTACACCAGTATTAACACCCAAACTATATTTATAAGCATCACATAATCAATTGTAGAAAAACTTACATCATATTCCTTGGACTTTTCTTGGAATCTTTTCTCATTTTCACGAACTAAATCTTTTAATTGCTGAACTAAAATTTCTTGCTGTTGTAGCCTTTCCTTAAAATCTTCAAAGGCAGGAGCTTTTTCTACTGTTTTCTCCTATTTATATAAAAATTATATTTATTAAGCTGATATAATATGTAATTATTTTGTATATAATTACAAATTATTATTTGTATATAATCAAAAGTAATTAAAAATTTTACTTCTTCACTTTCCACTGATGCTAGACCAGCAGCCTGAGATAGTTTATTCCACATAGTCTATTCACTGGTATGAGGACATTTATTTGAACCTAAAGAGTAAACAATTAAATCATATATAATTTTAATAAATTCAATAAGTTTTAATTTAATATCCTATTTTAAATTGCATAAGATGACATGTGAGAGCTAATAGTTTCTCAGTACTTTTTCTTTGAAAAGCAATGAATAATAAGATTGAAAAATGAGTTGAATCACAGTCTCATAATTTAACATCTCAATATATTTAGTAAATATTAGCAGAAATATTATATCAATATAAATGTATAGTAATATAACTGTGACTGTCAACGCGATCTATAATTCATATATAAATATATAATAATTTTTTAAAGGAACATTTATTATAAATTTAAATGTTTAAACAATAGTTTTGACATATTCCTATAACTATCACTAACTAGCTTTAGTCATAAGTTTACAATGTCACAACTTTCAAAACTAAATGATTTTTTTATTTAAAAAATGTGAGTTGATAGAGCTTCTGACAAAAGCATAAAATATTTTAAAGTTAAAATTTCATTACATTGTAAGAAATAAAAACCATATGTATTAAATATTTACTGAAGTTACACATACAATTTAATTTATTAAATAAAAATAATCCTAAATTTTTATTGCATTAATAATATAGTTAGAACAATCATAAAACTTATCTCCTTCTTCACATTAGCAATATCTTAGAATTGCATCAAAAGTAGACTTTGAATAGTAGGTCATAACAGAGTAATCAATTTGTGCAATATACCTGAAAGTTACCATTTAAATGGAATATACTTTATATTAAATATTGAAGGAAAAAAAATTTACATAAAAAGAATCATTTCATAATGATCAAGAAAAAAAAAAAAAATCATAAATATACAAGATACAAAGAAAAATCTTCAAAACCTCATATATGGAGTGTATATCACTTTATTGAATAAATTAATGATCTCTGATAACATACTGTATTTTTTTTAAACTAATGATTGGAAATTCATTTTTTTAAAAAGTGAAATGACAAATCAAAGAAAAAGTAAGAGGGACATCTGAAAACAATGCATTTTTAAATTCTATTAATTTCCGTAGATGAGAGATGAACTGACATGGGTTTGAAACATTATTAAAAGTTATACGCACGTAAAAGCAACAAAGTACACTAACACAAAAATATTGGGGGAAAAAAAATTGGCCTACAATTACAAAAATATAAATTTACACTTCATGATAAAGTCAGAAGATAAGGCGACATAGTTAACAAGTTATGATTGTATTTAATAGATGGCATGTATATTATACAGACTGTAAACAAAAATATTAAAAAAAAAAAAAATGAAATAAAGACACTATTTTCAATAAATTTATTTGTCATGAAAAACAAAATTATAATTTGTTTGAAATAAAAAACGATAGAATGAAGAGGATTTTCCGAAAAGGAATTCTAATTAATTCACAAATTTCGTACTAACCGATTCTATACATTTTACTCAAAAATAATGAAAATTTATGATCGGACTGAAATTATTTGTTTGTTGACGTTTCGAATGTCATCGTTGCCAAACAAATATTAGTCTTATTTGAGCAGTTAATACCCATATCTATTATATGCAATAGAAATTTTATAAACTTTTAAAATATTTAAATATAGAAAGCCATTGCTATTTTAAATTACATTTAGGAGGTATCAAAAATTTAATTTTATAACAATCATAGAAAGTTTGAAATATATACTTCTACTTTCATTTTAGAAATATTTTCTTTATAAAAAAATAATGATGGCTTGACAATAGTGGTAAAGCCATAACAGAGCACGCATCACAAAGAAATCCTGAACTGAATTAAACTAAACGAGAAAGGTCCCCGTTTATTTCTGTGCTTATTTTTGACATTTGACAACTTCATGTCTTTGAAATTGAAATCATTAAATGTGACATAGAATTATTTCATTCTTTTTATTTTTGTTTCAAATAAATGTAAACTGTTATTTTTGTACTTCAGAATATGTGAATTTACTGTTTTATTTTTCTCATCATATTTTTATTTATTTATTTTTAAAATACAATTTTGATAATCTCCAACTCTTTTAATTTAATTATATCATTGGAATATTGCTGGTAAGTTAATTCTAATTTTTAAAATAATACTTTCTTGTTTTTTATAACATCATATAAAACTAATTATTTTATAAAAAACTTTAATGATCTGATTTGTAATATATGAAATTGTTCATTTGTCGTTTTATTAAGTTACTTGATATTAGAAATTCTCTGTCATTTATGCTTCCCATATTCTTTGGAAATGATGATTTATTTTCATTCTTTTCGTATATGAATTGGGAATAAGTTATATATCATTCATAATTTAATAAATGAAGTCATGTTGCATAATGTTTTTATATTCATGAATTGTATAAATGTATAGAATGAGTTAACTTTTATAAAATAAATTTAGTAAAGATTTTAGTCATTAGTAAATCTGTGAGTAATCAAAAATTCATAGTGTACCAATATACTGAATTTGTTGTTTTATAATAGAAATTTGTATCATTATATTTTCAAATTTTACAAAAAATTTCTGTTTTAGGAAATTTGGATAATATCAAATCATTATGCTATTTTAGATGAAATAGCATTAGCAAGTCTCCAAATGGTGCATTCTATCTTTTTACCATCTTGTGAAATCATTTTAAAATTTTCTTATAACATTGCCCTGCAAATAATAGGATAATGTATCTGTGCCTTAATTATGGAATTCTTTTTGAATTTGGTATTTGAATAAACATAAATCATGACTTTGAGATTATATACATAGTTTACTACGAGGTTAAAATATTTTGCTAGTTTATATATATATGCATACTGTGCATGACATTTAAATATACATTTTTCATATTTAGAATTATTCTATCCACTTTTGACATTTAATATTTCATCGCCATTTTGCACAACTCTTTTGAATAGAAAACCTTTTTACTGTCATTTTATTTATTACTATTTATTTTTCTTTAGGGTATTATGTGAAGGAAAAAAAAAAGTTATTCTTAAAAAAAATGGTTTTAAGTTGTTTTTTTAATAGAGACAACTCTTTTGAATAGAAAACCTTTTTACTGTCATTTTCTTTATTACTATTTATTTTTCTTTAAGGTATTACGTGAAGGGAAAAAAAAATAGTTATACAAAATAGTTAAATTATAGTTTTCATTTAATAAGTCTTTATTATTTAAAGTACAGATACTGAAAATTCAAAAGAAATTTTTCAAAATTTTTTCAGTCTATGTGTGTAATGGTTCTTTAGACTGTGTTTGTACTGTATGATAACTATTTTAATAAGTACCAATCACAATAAACAACCTTACATTAAGAAAAAAGAAAGAGATATGTTACACCCATTTACTCATATTTTGGAGATTCTTGTGTTGAAAGAAAAGTGTTATTTTATATCAACATTTAAAGTTGAAGATAACTACACTCACATCTATATTATAACTTTATTTAAGGCATAATTGATACTTATGCTTACTGATATTTAAATACATGCCATTGACCAAACTTTAGGCTGATTTGCATCCCTGCGAATCCTCTCAATAAACTAATATGACATCTTTGGAAATTTTATTTTGATGATTAATTACTGATTTCAGTAATAATGACATCGTTGATAATTTATTTGATGATTAATTACTGATTGCAGTAATAATGACATCGTTCATAATTTATTTGATGATTAATACTTACATATTCAATCATTAAAAGCTAGTGGATGCTTATAACTATTTCATATTTGATAACTACATGGATGTTTATATTCTAATTGAAAATTTATAAACTATTTTATATTATTGTATTTTATCTATCATATAAATGGTAAGTAAATGTTAAAATAATAAAAATTTATTATTTTTATTTATTTATTTATTATTATTATTTGCTTTTTGTAGATAATGGACAATGTAAAAATATTACCTCCATGTAAGAGACTGAAAGTTGAAAATGAGCCTGAGTTTTCTGGCAATAATAATCTTGAAAAACTAGGTAACCAGTCTAAATCTGCAATAAATGCAAAAAAATCTGATCTTTTAGAAGATGAACCAAATTGTTCTACTTCTGAAGCTGCCACACAGTTTTCTCAGAGTGAAAAATCTGATTCTGCTGTTATAGTTAGAAGTCAAAATGGAAATTCTAAATTAAGGTAATTTATATATTTTTGTAGAATGTAGCTTGGAATATACATTCATTTAAGGAAGACTAAAATGATATTTTTTGCTTGTTATTTTAGTTCAGAGCCAGCCTTCTCTATGAAGGGGCTCGGGTGCAAAAAGCCATTTGGGGTCCGAATTTTTTGTGAAGGAAAAAAAAAATAAAATGCAAACACGAACACATATTATTAATGCATGTTTATTTAATGTGTGATTTTATTTTTGCTAATACATCTACTTCAGGAAAAATTACAATTTTTTGCAATTTCTTTTTTGATGCTTAATATAGCAAGTGCATTTAAGCGTTCTGAATACATGCTTGACCGAAGATAATTCTGTATTAATTTTAAGTTATTGAAAGAGCACTCAGCACTTGCTTTAGCAATTGGCAATGTAAAGAAAAGTTTTAAAACAATTAATACATTTAGAAATAACTCATTACAATTATTATTTAGTACCTATTGCAATACGTCTTGTGCGTTATTTACATCTCTTTCATTCAAAATCAAATCCCGTAGCAAACAAATTTCCTGGATTAGGTTTTCATCTACATCTTTGTTATAAAACTTTACAAAGTTTTTGGAACATTTCTCTAATTCATGTTTTCCTAAAATTTTTATATCAGTGGTTAATTTGAAATCAGAAATAATATTTACTATACTTTTAAATATATCTTCTATTTGTACAATAACAGTATCAATTACAGTGTTAAAAAAAATACCTAAATTCCTCTACTGGGTTTTTCATAACTTCGCCTTCTGCTAATTCGGAATATAATCTTTTTCTTTTTTTGAATTCGTTTTACAGGAAAATGTTCTGAAATGTTCAAATTATGTGCTAGCAATTTTGCTTCATCTAAAAATGTGTTAAATTTTGTTCTGAAATTTTGGATTTCAGTTTTAATTTTACTGACTAAATTGAAATCCGATTCAGGAACAATTGTTTTTGTTTGAAATAGTTTATAGATAGTATTAATTTTGGACAATATTGCAAACTATACTATTAAACATAAAATAAATGGCATTTCTTGTATTGCATCTAATAAACTTTTAGCTTCGTATACCGCTGTATTATCCTTACTTACATCAATAAATTCTTCTAGGGCATTACAAGTTTGTTCAAACTGTGTATACACAGCTTTAACTGTATCTATTTTGGCTTCCCAATGAGTGTCGCATAATGGCTTAAGATTAATGTTTAAATGCTTTTGTAGAATTCCCCATCTCTTTTGTAGATGCAGAAAATAAGCAATACAAACGTTACAATATCCACCCAAAAAAAATTTTACAATATATACTGCTGGAAGCAGCATCACAAATTAATAATAGGCAAGGCACACAAATTGCATGTGGGTTTAGAGAAAGTATTCTAGACTACCCTTTCATGTTGCTACTGTTGTTGTATGCTGGCCCTCTACAATTCATAATATCTAAATCAAGTTCGCTTAATCTTTCCAATAGAGTTTTTGCTAGTTTTCACCAGTCAGATCAGTTACTTCAATAAACTTTATAAATGACTCATTTATAGTTAACCTTTTCTCTTCAAAATTTACATATCTCATAATGATTGAAGTTTGTTTCTTATGGGAAATATCAGGAGTACAATCCATTTGGATACTATAGTACACGGCTGCCCCCCTCAGTCGCGGGGCCAGGGTGCATAGCACTTGCAGCACCCCTCCAGATTCCCGGCCCTATGTAATATACCTTTTTCAATTACCAATTTATTAAAAATGTTCTAAAAACTATGTAATAGTATATCGTAAAAATAAAGTTATATAAATTTTACAAAAATTAACTGCCATAGTCTTGATGTTGAAATTAATTCAAATGAACTTTAATTGATAACTGAGAAATTATGCAGTGTTAAAAATTTTTAAAAGGAAATTAGTAGAATTTTTAAAACAATTCATTTAAAGAAGTTATTTACTTTTTTTAAATATTAATAAAATTTTACCATCTTGAGTTGAGAAATTATTAAATTCTATTTTGAAAATTTATTAATAATTTCTATTACATTGAATCTTTCAAAGGGCTTTATTACCTATTTAGTAAATATTATTCAGTAAGCTTTTAAGTTGCTTTAATATTTGGTATTAAGTAACTTTGGTAAGTATAATGAACAAACATTAAAGTTTTGTTTTGTTTTATTTTCATGCTTATGCAATTACTCAATTTTTATTCATAATCACATTTTCTGTGTAAATACTATAAAAGTATCAATATGAATTTTTCCTTGATATTTATTCTTTAAATCTTTCTTTTTTCTTCTTTTTTTTAAATCAGAGAATACAATTAATTCTTTAAAATTATTTATTTATTTCATAACAGTGGAAAAGTAGAATAAACAAAGTTTCTGTCTTCATCTTTTTATAATTGATGATTTTACTGAAGTAGCGAAATGTTTTATATCATGTTCCTGCAAAAATCGTTTGAATTGCTATTATATATTGAATTATTATGCTTATGAAATATAATTATTATACTTTGATATTTGAGACGATCTACCAATATCTTATTGTTTCTTTATTATCAAAAAGAAATTTGATCAAGAATATTTTTGGTAGATTCAAATATAATGGACATCTGAGTAGTTTCTAAATTTCAAAGCAATAGCCTTTGTAATTGGAAATTATTTTTATATTTGCTGTAGACCAAGATATTTAGCCAAGACTGCTAAATATCTTGCATTTATGATTCACTGAAAATTTGCATTTAACTGTAAAAAGCAAATTTTATTTTTTAAAAAAATATTTGTGATTGTTTCATTTATTTGTATCTTTTGATTAATATATTTCTGTTTTCTGCATTTTAAGATGTGAATATGCAGGTACTGAAAATGAATTAGAAAAGGATGATTCTAATTATTTTAGGTAGGTTTATTTATATTGTGCTATTATGAATTTTATATGATTCTTTTTTTTTCTTGTGTGTATAAATGGTTTCTCAATCAAGTTTCTGTAATCTGTAGTCTTGATGATGAAATATTTGGTAGAATTTTAGAGTGAAACAATTTTGTTTTGTATTGAAATGATTGCCTATTATATTCTAAGTGTTCATAAATTCAAAATTAATGAATGATTTTTTTATAGGTGTTATGCTGATCTGTCCATTCATAGAGTAATGATTGGTGATTATTCAAGAACACAAACCTATAGAAGAGCTATATTAACTAATTATAAAATATTCCATCAAAAAATTGTATTAGATGTGGGTGCTGGCACTGGTTAGTATAATTATATTATTTCATAGTATCATGTAACTATATCTTTTCCTTGTTTTGTTTTATATGTTTTTATAATTTCTCTTATTTGTAGTTCATAAAAATCATCTTTACAGTTAAATATTTTGATGATGATTATTTTAAACTTATGGTTGGAAATTTTGAATTATTTTTTTATATATTAGATTAATTAATGTGTGAAAATTTTATTCCAGGTATTCTTAGCTTGTTTTGTGCTCAGGCTGGTGCTAAAAGAGGTAATTAATAATAATCAGACAATAAAATAATATTCAATCAATTTAATTAAAATTATTGTGTAAAATTACTATCTATTATTTAATACTTTTAAAAAGTTCATACTATTTGAAGTAATACTTTATATATGCTTTTTAATTTAAAGCATTGCATAATTGGGTTGCTCTTAATTGTTTCTTTTAATTACTTTTTGTATTAAAACTTTTATTTGCTATCCCTTTAATGTTTTAAAAACGTATATATTATTGTTCAGCTTTCTCCTTATATTTTTTACATTTAGTTGAAAATGTATAAATTTAAATATCTATTAAATATATTTAGCATATTCTAAATAAATTTTGTAGACTTTTAGAATGGTCAACGATTTTCAAAACAGGTGTACTTTTTTTCATATAAGTTACTTTTATTTCATTTTGCTTTTCTGTCTCACTTCTAGTTTATGCTGTAGAGGCTAGTGGCATTGCTCGAGAAGCTCAAAAAGTAGTTACATCAAATGGATATGCAAATAAAATAACAGTAATTGAAGACAAAATTGAGGTAACAGTTATTCCCTGCATTAATTTTTGCTGGATTATCCTTAGTTGATTTCATTTCAATTTTATAATGTTCTGTCTGTGGGTGCAATAAATATCTTTTCTGTCAAATATTAATTTTCTTATAGCTCTGATGTATATGATATATTATTTTATTGGTTTTAATGAATTTATTATTTTATTCTTATAAATATGTGTAAATATATGATTATTCAACATTGTTTTTTATTTTTTTGGCATTCTTTAATTAATTTTTATGATATATGTTCTAAATTTCTTCATTTTACTATTTTTTTTGTAAATGACAAAATGTGCAAAAACATCTGGGTTAGCTGATGGAAAAACTTATTAAAATTTAATAAAAACTCTGCTGTTTTAGAAGCAGAGCTTTTCCTTCCATGTTTTCCTTTTCCCTTTACAGAAGCTATATGCTATTTTCTCCCAGTTTTTTATTTTGCCAAAATAAAGAACTATATAATGTTTTTTTTAATATGTTTATTAATACTTCAATAATTTCTCATTTACTGTTTTTTAGGATGCAAAGTTGCCTGAAAAAGTTGACATCATTGTTAGTGAATGGATGGTTAGTTTTCTTTATGATATTAATATGGGATATTAGAAAAGTTATGCAGAAATTGAATAGGCATATGGTATATATTAATAATCAGAATATAAATAGTATGGGAGATTATAAACAGTAATTAAAAGCAGAATAACCTTAAAAATTTTCTACCTTCAAAATTTTTAAGGTTACTCTTATTTATCAATTAATTAATATTACTTATAAATTCTAATGTTATATCATGCCTTTATTAGAAAATTAAAAAAAAGTTTATGAATATTTTATAACTAATCACCTTTGATGACCAACTAATTCACTAACGAGTACTGATTGTTCTTAATTTCAATTAAATATCTTATATATATTTTAATCTTCTTATAATTTCAACAGAGAATTATTTTTAAATATCAAATTGTGATAGATATTAAATCTGTGATATTTTAATAGCTTTATACATATTCTATTAATCTTCCTTATGGAATCGAGTCTCGTGGCATAGTGTCATTAAAATCCTCTTTCTGTTTCACATTGTCTTTTGCAGTAATACTATTTCTTTCTCTGATATCTTTTGTAAACTGTGCAGATAATTAGCAAAAGTATTCTTATTTAACTGTCAACAATGAAAGAAATACAAGATGAAATATTTTCTGGAATAATGAAAGTTTTAAAATTTCATTAATGCAACAAAATCTACTGCTGAAAATAATGCAAAAGAATTCTAAATAAATAAAAACATTTATAAAAATTTAGCACAAAAAAGTGAGCAAGATAATTGTTACCATTAGAAAAATAATTTTTAAAGTATTTAATGCTGTAAATATGATTTGTTTGATATTTTCTGGAGTTATTGAGGAAAAGTGCTAAAATTACACTTATTTTTTAATTAATTAAAAAATCCCTCTTGATAGACAATACTTACTGTCCAAAGTATATCAGTGCCATATTTAGTAGCTGTATGTCTATAAGTCTGTCATATAGGGTATCATCCTATACCTGGCCACACATTCTCCTTCATTATTATTAGGGATAAGTGTAGAAATTTTTGATTGTAAAGAAATGTAATTTGATTGAAGATATATTCTGACTAAAAATATTCAAAAATGTATAACTTGTATTTTGCTATGTAAAACTTGTCATGTTTTCTTTATGGTTTTGAAGTAACAATTTATGCATAGCAATACTTGTAATTGATTCTGATAATAGTTTTATTTCATTTGAATTCTATTTAGCATCTTACCCTCAAAAACTGTTATTTTGTATTTTTGTAATGGAGTAGATGGTTTTGTTTGTTAATTTAAATCATCAGATTTTGTAAAAATCAGGGATTAATTATTTACTTATTTATTATAGGGTTATATGTTGATGTATGAATCAATGCTGCCTTCCTTTCTGTTTGCACGAGACAAATGGTTGAAAAAGGTAACTATGTATTACATTTTGTTTGAAATGTGGTTTCTCTACAAATTTTCTAGTTTTTGAAAATTATTTTTGCAGCAGCTACATTTCTGCATTTAAAATCATGATAAACTGAATGATTTTACCTACAGAAACGCAGAATTATATTTATAGATTGGTATGATGCATGTTGATATTTTAAAAGAAATATACTGTTTGTTTAAAGCAATTTTTTTTTTATATTGGAATTTTGATGAGCTGGAAGATGTACCCATCTAGGTCTGTTGTTATCTGTTAACAATATCTCGGATAAGATTGTCACTGATTAACTAAAGAAGCTTGAAAATCTCATGCACATTGGCAGAGTGTAATAATAATAATAATGCTAATATTTTTATAGTTTGCAGTATATTTTAGATTTAAATATATAATTACATAGTTACATTAAAAGTTTGTTCCTTGCAGTGGGCTCTTCTCTATCCATAAAGTTCATGAACATTTAAATCCAACCTAATCACTAAAATCAGCTTGAAAGCCAGTAAGTGAAAAAGAAACAAAACAAACAAACAAATGTAATGATGTGTACAAAATAAAAATGATACTGAAATTAAACGTTAAGAACTTCCAAATAAAATGGAAATATTATGAATCAGCAAACTCAATACTTGCTATAATCCAGTATTAAAATTTTTTTTTTTTTTAAATGTGATTCTATAACTAATTTTTATCCTCTTGGTTTGTTTTGTCCTCTGTCATGCAATTCTCTTTCTTATTAACCTTTGTTTCCTTGCAGTGAGATCTTCTCATTACGTTCAAATGAAAACTATTCATTTAAATTGGACCAAATCAAACAATGATCTATTATAATAAATGCATTTTTTATATAAAAAATTTAAAATAATTGCTAAAAGAAAATAATAGAAATAATTTCCAACTATTCTATGAAGGAGTGAATAGTTGGGAGCAGGTCATTAACTATGGAACCATAGCTAATGGCTTACTCACTAATTAAAATTTATCTTTTATTAAGCTTTATTTATCCCATTTATCTTTTATTAAGCTTTTTATACTTAATAGAACTGTTTTGTTTTCTTTTTCTGAATGATGTTACTGTTATGAATTTCTCAATACTGTCCATATACATATTCATAAATATTTCCAAACTTGGTTATATTTAGGATTGGCAATTATAGAGGTGTCTTCATGATATCTAAAATTTAAGCTTACATATTAAAAATTGCAAATCTTAGTTCAATGATCTTTCTTAAAATCCAACTTTTAAAAGGTGAAGATCCTATAACTAATTATTATGTATGCTTAGTTTTATTCCTACACATTTTTAAAAAAAAACTTGTCTGAGTCACTAGATGTCAAAAGAGCATTACAGATTTTGTTGGACAATTATTAATACTGATTGCTATGTAAATACAAAACAAACATCATTCTTATTACTGTGCATTTCTATTATTTTTAAGATATATATTAGTGATGCATGCAAACAAAACTGTTGTACTTCCTTGTAAAATGTTATATTTTATATTCTAATTCAACTGGAAAATTTTGTTTTAATTTTCCTTATATGATAAAATATATTATAGGATGGTCATCTTTTTCCTGAAGAAGTCAGAATATATATTGCACCAATACAAGATCCTCAAGAATATGAATATAGGTGAATACAATTTAAGTTACTGAATTATTTTAATACTGCTTTCTGTTTGGAAAATTGAATAGGTACCGAGAGACATAATTTTCATTTTGATAGGTTAAAGATGACACACAAGCTGTGTTTAAATTATTTATAAAGAAATAGTTATTATGGAATAGATGATTTTTGTCAGATTAGAAAGTGCTTTTTTTTCCATAATTGTTTGATCTAATTTTAAAAGAAAATGAGAAGTTAGTCAATAGATCTTTTCTTTTTACCCTGGTTCATAACCTTAAAATATTTTTATAACTTCAATATGGCATTACTAAATCAGTCATGCATTTTGATATTAAGTTAATTATATATTGATTTACAATGCATAATTTTTTTAAATTGCCATTTTTCCTGCATTTTCTTTATGAAATTATTACTAATAACGTTTTTTAGAAAAAAGGAAATATTGTTAGTCATCTTAGAAAAAAGTATGAAATAAAAATGTATGTTTTGGTAGTTGTACTTCATCTATGCACTTCTCATGTCATAATGGCTGCTTGCCAATAATGATCCTCTGCATGAGTTGGGGAAACTTGTATACAAAAGTGTTGTTATGTAAATATTTAAAAATTAAAAAAAAAAAAAAATTGTATGTTGCCTTTGGTCAACTTTTTAAAAACATTATTGTTTTAATGTTATTTATTGAATACTTTTTAAATTTAGGTTTATTAAATTTGTTTGTATTTTCAGTGTAGAATTCTGGAAGAAAGTTGAAGATGCTTATAAAGTTGACATGAGTGCTTTAGCTTCAGTAGCTGCAGAACAAATGAGAGGTTAGTTGTTTTTCATGAAATATATGTCAAACTTTATATTTTATTTTTTAAAAGAAAATATTTCCTAAAAATAAATTTTTTGGACTAATATGTGTTAATTTTTAAATTCATTTCTTAAATCTTGATAATTTATATTTCCCTCTTAAGTTAATATACAATAGAGATTGGTTTCCTAAAATAATGTTCCATTTTCAAACGGTATGAGGCTGCAGGCCATGCTGTTTAGAACAGTGATCATTTAATAAGAACAATACAGTAGACTCCCGATTATCCGCGGGTGGGTTATCCGCGGAGCGGATTATCCGCGCTTGCCGTACTAAGTTTTTTTTTTTGCTTCCAAGCAAAGAGAAAATGCTTCCAAAGCAAGAAGCAAACACAAATGACTGATTACTTCAAAAAGGTGTAGTTTACAGTTATGCTTTTGTAATTACGTAATACATTATAGTATTAAAACAGTACATATGTATGCATTTTTCTGTGTATCCTTGACGCCTCTCGTAAATATAAAGCACTTTTCTGTTTTCATTAACAAAATGAATTTTAGGTTAGTTTGAGTATTATACTAAAATAGTAAGCGTTAGTTAAACATTTCCTGCTGTTTATTTTACGTTTTATTGTACATAAAACGATTTTTCAGAATTGGAATGACTGTTTTCTCTTTTGCTATACCCGTTTTTAGCTTTTTTCGGATTATCCGCGATTTTTGTTATCCGCGGCGGCCGCGCCACCCAATTCCGCGGATAATCGGGATTGTACTGTATTTGACTTAACACTCTATTTGCTAAATTTGTCACCACAGCAGTAATAGGATATTTGATCTTTGAAGGAATATTTGATGTTGCCCAGTCTCGTACACAAGGCAGGTCTTTTATTAAATTTATTCACATGTATGAACTTACTTATCAACCCAAAGTTGAAATTTTACTGCTAGGCTAATGGCAGTATTTTCTTTACATGAAAACTTTCACATGTGGTTAAAAATCTATTCCATTCCCATTATATTCTATTTCAGTGGCTTGATAATAGTTGGATAAATGAGATTTAAACTTATATTAACTATAATGAGATTGAGCTTATATTGATTTTCTTTCTTACTTGATTACATTGCCTTCAGTTTGAATTCCTTGTTTCTACAACCTTTTGTATTAATATATATTTTGCAATGTATAGTCCCTTTCTACTCCATCTATTGTTGTCCTTTCTTTTTTGTGATTTTAATTAATTTAAGGAACTATAATATTATGTGTTATGAAAAATAGCAATCTTATTTTTATATATAAATATTTAGCGGCTGTGCATGTGATGTCTGTTGACCCAGCTTCTATTTTGTCTCATGCCAGCTGTGTTACAACATTGCATTTAGCTACTGTTGAGAGGGAATTTTCACAATGCGCACAAGTAAGTCTTTGCTAATTAATTCATCTTAGTCTTGTTAATCATTTGTTTTACATGTCTATGGTAGAAATAAAGCATATATATATATATATATATATATATATATATATATATATATATATATATATATATATATATATATATATATATATATATATATAATTTTTCTTAATCTAATGGCTTTGTTTCAAAAAGTATTTTTTTTTATTTAATTATATTTTATTATTCAATTATAAAGTGTTCAATTTTTATGTTTTAGATGTTGATGAATTTATTTAAGTTGTGCCTAGTTAGGATATGCTTAACCTTTTATGTATTATTAAAAAAGAATATACAGATTGGTCTGATCAACAGAAAATAAGAAGAAATCAGAGTGAATTCAATGTGCTAAAGAGATATATCAACACGGGATAAGCTTTTCTGAAAGCATATCCAGTGAAACCTCTTTATAGTATATTACACATTCAATAATCATTCTCATTAATATGCCGTTGTGGAACAAATTTTGAATGATCTATTAAAGGAATTTTACTGTACTACATAAAATTGTAATTCATTGTGGTATGTAATTAAGTTAAGTCGATTACATAATATCTGGTAGGATGAGATTTTAACTTGAAGTCATAAATTTTCAATAACTGTGATTTCCTTCTCATTGCTTTTTAAAATGTTCCCACCCATTTTTATTTGTTGGACCAATTTCACTAAATTATAGTTTTATTTAAAACGTTGGATCTGATACTTAAATTTTTTTAAAGAAATAAAAAAAAAAGTTTTTCATAACTTTTTTGAGGGCCCAGATTCTGTCATTTTATGATGGTTTTTTTTTATTCTCTTTTCTTTCTTTTTTTAAAATTCTTTTATAACTTTTATTTAAAAAAATTCTCAATAAACTGTCTCTTTACATATAAAGGTTTACCTTGATTGAAAGAACTACCAAATTAGAAACATGAAATTTAAAAAATTTATTTTTGGGGTATTAAAAGCCTACTAAGAATGGATTTTTCAAAATTTTAGTTCGAAGCTTAATTAAAAAATGAAAATGGAATTTTACCAAGTTTTCACCATAACATTAAAGTATATTATTACACAAAAATTATTTTAATGCTGTTTTAAAGGTTTAAAAAATAGTTTTTTAATGATTAAAATTTTGCTTGTATTAATGCATTTTTTTCCTTTAATAATTTCTGAGAAATTAGTTTTGGACACAATTTACAACAATGATTTTTATTATAATGAAATTCAAAATAATATCATTTCTTCTTCGAATCATTGAATCTTGTTATTTTATTGCTATTAAAACCATGATAAGAGGGGGCGGGACACTTAATTTGCTTTTATTTTAATATAAAAAAATTTACTGGAATTCATAGAATAAGAACTATGTAAAATGAATATGTATAATTGTTCATTTGAGGATATTTGTTAAATTTTTAAACTCATGCTATCTTTAAAAAATACTTTTTAAAAGAATTGCTTCTACTGGCATTTTTCATTTTCTTTTTGCTGTTAACTAGAGAGCTGACTTTTTTTAAAAACTTCATGAATTTGTTTCTGTTATTTATGAAAACTAGGACTTGTTAAAGCATTTTTATTTCTTTATTTAATGTCTAATCATGTTTTACTTTAATTTTTTTAAACTAGGAATTTTAACTAAGTTAAACTTTAACTTTTAAACTAAGCTAAAAAGCAGGTTTTCATTAAATTTTTGGAACATTGAACTTTTATAAAAGACCTTAACTAAACTTCAGAAATAAGAAGTAATAGGACTTTTTTTTTGTAGTCTGACCATTTCTGAATGCTGTTAATCTTTTCTATTAAAAAAATGACCTAAAAACTCATTTACAGCATAGCATCATTCTATCAACAATTTCATGGCAGTTTTGCCCAATCTTATGATGATAGCCATTTTGGAATACTTTAGTTCTTAACTTTATAAGACTGCAAATAATGCAACCAAATATAGTAAGTTAGTACAAGAAGAAATTTAATTTTTCCATCCCAGCTATTTCAAATCTTGTTTATTGTTGCATTTATAAAAATTAAATATTACATTTTTGACCATGCTACGCTCCTATATCATTATCGACATTTTTAGAAGTGATGTACTCATCTAAATAAATTGCTAATTTTGAGAAATGTTGAAAAAGATCACAGATCTTTATTGTTGGTCTTTTAAAAGTTGACTTATTTTTGTGGTATTAGTGTTTGATCATTTTTATGTTTTTGCTAAAAATCAAAAAGACATAATTTTCTTACAATAGAAGACTTGCAAATACTGATATAAACATTAAAATTTAAATCACAGACATTTGAAATTAATTTTTTAAAAATTATTGAATAAAAAATTGCTATATTATAAAACAGAAAACACCCTGTGCTTAGAAAATACTCACTTTATGTATTCATACATGTACAAAGCTTTTTTATTTATTTATTTTTTGCTGTGGTGCTTAAAAGTACTTAATTTTTTGCTCTAGTTTCTCACTACATTTACTTTTTATGAAATATGAAAAATATTTAAAAAAAATAATTTTATTCATTCTTTTTTATTTATTTATTTTCATTCTATTTTTTTTTCAGGGTTCTTTTAGCTGTGAATCTTTTGGTTCAGCTACAGTACATGGATTTGTTATTTGGTTTACTGTACATTTTCCTAATAATGTAATCTTGTCAACATCTCCTTATGAAAGGTGAATATAAATTATATATAAAAATATGTCTAATTGCAAACATTGAGAGTGTTTATTCCATTATATATATATATATATATATATATATATATATATATATATATATATATATATATTTCAAAGGAAAAAATTTCGTATCTATCTAATAAAAAAGGTAGAGGAAGAGTCAAGGGGAGCTTTGAATCTGGGATTTTAGAGCTTATTCTTGCTATGGATGGATGTCCATATTGCTTTCTAATTGACGACACTGTGATTTTAAAAAGTTAATAGAACATTTTTGTGCTCACATATTTTTCTGATTTTTTAAAAATCTTTTTTGTATATTACATACCATGATTCTTGAGAAATGTAATTTGCTAATTTAAATGTAATTCAATATGATTATTTCTTATTTTATTATTATTATTTTGAGTGTAAGTAATTATACATTTTTTTTAAAAAAATGACATCAATTCTAGAAACATTGTTTGAAAAAACCAAATATATTAACTGTAAAACTATTCCAAAATAAAATGTAATTTATTCGATTTTGCTTAACAACATTTAAATTCATTTTGTTACATAAAATTGTAATGCCAGAATTCATATTACCTATTGAAATCCATATTGAACAAATTTCTTTTTTCAAATATTATGAAGTAGACAGATGGTTTTATTGAAAGTTCTATGACAATTAATTAAATTGTTTAGTTTTTTTATTGATTAAAAGTTAAGCAGTAAGTTTTCTGTAAATATGTGATGCTCAAGCAGACAATATGGGTATGTCCAAGATTTGTTTAGTAAACTGAATTTAAGATAAAGAAATCATGAGAAAGAGAAATATTTAAATAGGATGTATTTTAGTTTATTGATATTAAAAAAAGGAATTTTTTTTAAATTTAAAATTATTTTAAAGTTACTGTTACTTAAGAATATGCAAGTTTTGTATTTTATTTAATAGTTGATCGAAATTTAAATTCATTTTGTTGAAAATGACTGGATGCCTTCATATTCCATGCTGTAAACATATAATTATGTTGTCATTTTGATTTAACTTTGATTTTAAAATTTAATAGATTTTATACACACACACAATTTGTAAATTTAAATACAAAATGCTAATGTATAAACATTTCTTTATTGTATATTTTGTAAGAGATAATTATTTAATCTTTGTAACAATAATTTTCCATTACTAAAAGATATGGATATCATTTTATTGCAGATAAAGCAAGGTATATTAGCTATCAGATTATATTTTTAAATGAAGGATTTGATTCTTGTATTAATTTGAATAGTATGAAAAATGTTATAAATAATGTGCCTTTTTTAATGTTGTAAAAGGATGATATATAAAGCTATTCAATGAACTTTACCTTAAACAATGAAAGCGCACGCTCTGAAATGAAATTTATGTTATAGGGAAACACATTGGGAACAATCTGTTCTTTATATACCTCCTGAGCAAGTAGAGCAAGATACTGTGATATCTGGAAATTTATGGATTCGAAAAGGCGAAGTGTATCATAGGTTAGTCATTGTATTTATGAATAATATTATTATATTTTAGTATTAATATATTTAATAAATTTCTTATCATGGAACTTGACTAATTCAAATTCATTAGTATTTTATAGTATGACCCCTTGAATTTATATAATTTTAAAATAGTATCAGTCATTTCAACTTCACTAGTTTGGATTGAAGTAAAAGTTGAAAATTATGTTTAAAAAAAACCTATTATTTTTTAGTTGTTCAAATTTTTGAATTCATTCCTTTAGTTTTCGGAAATTGTAATTGAATAATGTTTTAAGACCCAAAATCCCCTTGAGGTCTTTAATGTTTAATATAATAATCAGAAAAAGAAGTTAAAAAATTCTCACTTTAAAAAAAAATATCAACATATTGATTGTGAGACTTATATAAATCAAATTTGAATTGTTCTTGATTATATCTCAGCGTATTAAAGCAGTTTCTTTGAAAAAACCACCAAATCATTTCTGTAGTTTTGATAAAAGAAGCATCATTTGTTATATATCGAAGATCCCAGCTATAGATTAATGTTGAAAATTTTTTTCTATAGCAGTTATAGAATAATGGGGATTTTAAAAGTAGTGTTATATAAGATTGGAAAGAAAAAGAGGAGGAAGAACATTATACAAAATATGCTAGAGACTCTATTGTATAATAATATTTAGCTGTATATTGAGATTTTGAATATGCAAATTAAAATACTATGAATGATAGTCTTTTATTTGTATTATTTCATTTATTTCTACAATTTTCCAATAACTTGTCCCGTTGTTTTTGTAACATAATTTTTTTTTATCTATTATAGATTATATTACACCATTATCAGGTAGCATATCATAACAATTTGCTTTGATTAAAAAAATATTTGAATTTGTTTGCAGGCATTGCATCAAAATAGTTATTTTAAAAAATAAGCATTTAGTGGGTTAACTCTTATTATTAGTTATATGTTATATACATTTATATTTTCTAAACTCATTTTAATTCCATTTTATCTTTTATTCATATGATCAGAATCTGTAAGGGAAGGTGAGACTGAAAATATATTAATATGAATTTTCACTATCGTATTCTCTGTAATATTATTTATCTATACATATGTTTTCTTTTTGCATTACAGGTTTTTAGATATAGAGCTTGACTATCAGGTGGATAACGGTGAGAGGAAGAAAATGAAATATAAAATGAAAGACTAGTTTTAATTAATTTTAATAAATATAATTGTTGTGTTGTGTTTTGTATATGGCTTATTTATTTATTTCTGACACTTTTGTAAAAACTCAATTCTTTTTGTTGAATTGTGTGCTTTACTTAAAATATTTCTTTATAAACACAGTTTTAATTTTCTAATAATCTTTAGACATTTTAACTTTTTGATTTCCACAGTTTGATATGTATGTAGTTTTGTTCTGTTAATTTTAATCAATCTTCTTATGATGTTTCAGTATTAGGTTCAATTATTTTCTATAGATTATTGTAATTACATACATGGTTGCAACAAATTAACTGTAGTTAACATTTTTAACTTCATATTTTATAAAAACATTTTTCAGTGTGATTTATAATTCATATATTATTGCCATTGGTGGTCTAGTCATTTATGGCATGAGGTTGGAGGCAAAGATTTTTTTTTTTTTTTTTTTTTTTTAAGATTTCAATTATTTCCTGTTATTATTTTCTGATTAAAAGTTGATGAATCATGCAAAAATAGTTTAATATGTTTCTTCTTTTCCCTTCTCATTAATGCAATTCAATTTTCAATACATATGTTCGTCACATAATTAGAAAATTGCAACTTAAGTACAGCAATACACTTGTGGTTTGTTCATTGGGGCTGGAAACCAATAGCATCTGTTCTGCAATTATTTCAAAAATGTATTCGTTTTTCTTAACAGTTGTCCTATTTTGCTTTCATTGATCTTTTCTGTTAAAAAGTAACATTTCAAGTTAGGTTGAAATGCAAAGGAAAACCTGATTGATTGAATGAGGGGTTTAAGGGATTTTTAGCAACAAAGGCTGGAAAACCTGTTGTGTTAAAAAAAAAATCATAAGCTTATTTTGAAATAATTATTAGAGCTGTACATTATTATATCTCATACAGATACTCAAAATGTATAGAATCGCATAATAGTATTTAAGAAGAAATAAAGTGCATTTATATGTCCATATTCGGAGGTCATCTGTCATATTTTTATTTAATATAAAAATTAGATAATGACAGTCCCCCAGTAATTTTCTATTGTTTTTCAGAGAATACATTTTGGAGTACTCTAATATTGGCATATTAACTAAAGACAGAAAAGATTAAGTATAGATAAATTCCTGCTCATTTAGAATTGTTAAAATGTCTTTTTTTTAAAAAAATATTTTTTTTTTCAGTACTGCCTGCTTTATTTCAATGAACCTCCGTTGTTCAGTGTATACTCATTAATTTACCTTTATTATGTAGATGCTACACGTTTCATAATAATTAAGCAGATTAGAATCTAATGAGCATTTAAGCATACCATGCAGATAATTACACTGTCTTTCCAATGAAAATAATGAATAACTGATAAGGAAAACAAAAGCTCTTTTTAAAAGAATAACTTCACCTATTTGCTTTAAAATAAATACCTGGTTGTTTTGTAAGCATAATTTAAATCTCATAATAGTACAAATATTTATTGTTGAATTGGGCTAATGAATTAGACACTGATACTTTGGATAAAAATGGTGATTTCCTCAAAGCACTTTAAAATTTATCTTTTAAGTATTTAAAAAAAACCCTGCAAAATAATTATGAAACTAAAATGCTTTTTGCACCATCTTAAAAATGCAGAAATATTTTTGGTTTTGAATGCTGGACGATTATTTTTGTTTTATATAACATATTTTAAACTAGAAACTCACTAGAAATTTTTGCCAGAAATGCTCATGGTACAAAAATTGAACAGAAAATATGAAATTTGGAAAAATTTATGAAGCATTTGAAACAATGCAAAGAGAAGTGTTCAAACTAATTTCTGTCCATTGTAGCTACTATGAAATTATAATAATGTTATATTTCACTTCAGTGTTATAATTCACAATTTATGAGGTAAGAAGGAGGACTTCTCTGAGGGAAAAGGGTATTTGGATGGGAGCAAATTTCTAATAATGCTTTTCACGGTTGAATTTTGAGGTGCAATTCATTAATAGAACTGTGAGGAGGGTTCACATATAAAGTGCTCAATAGTGAATCTTTGCTGTAATTTCTACATCTGAACAAGTTGACAGGATGAATCGATCTTACAAAGTATTGCTGATTAAATTATTCATTTGTTGATATGAGAGAAAAACAAGGTTTGTTTTATTAAATTGGTTTGTTTAGTTGGGTGGCTTTTGTAGTACTGTGTTTCTGCTGTATAAAAGAAAAAATGATAAAGATATCGCGCAAAAATGCTTGCTATTTATTTATTATTTACAAAGGCAGTCAACTCAGAATATCTGCATTTTTAAGTTCTTTACTAACAATCATATCAGTTCTCTCAAGACATAATTTATCCTTATTGCTCACTCACAGCATTGGTATTTTGCCCATTACGAGCACAGTATTTGACTTAGGCATTGTGGCAACAAAACACGATTCTCTGAATTGCCTACGGGAGATGTTAAAAACTACAATAAAATACAAGTTATATACATAAAATTGTACAATGGTCATGGAGGCTTGTCACAATGCTGCTAGGAAGCGAAGCATTCGCTCTGTGCGTATAACACTGCATCGTGAACTGTAGGGAATAAGAATTCTTTGCTGACAGAATTGAAGAAACCTTGCCTTTCCAAACTCTCTAGAACAGGTTCTGAAAGAGATATTTAATATTAAATTATTTATTCCCTTCCTGAATGCATTTTATCTTTTTAACTATGTAGTCGCATATTTTCTTACCTTGAACACAAGCTAAATATATCATGATGTTGTTCACAGCGAATTCCCTCATTACCTGAAAATGTTTACAGAAATAAAATTAAATGTAAATATATTTTGCATACAAATAAAATTTTAGCTTCATACTTTAAGTGCTTTGGCTAGATTTTTTCGGAGAAAATTTTGGATTTAGCCAATCAAAGTTGGTTGTCGATTCTCTATTCAAGCATTCAAGAGGAAAGTATCAATTCTCTTTTGAATATATTTTTACCATAAAGTGAATCATTTGATAAATGTTTTCAAGTATAGTGTAGATGAGACTTTACCAATTTTCACATGTACTTTTCCATTTAGTTTGATAAATATATCAATTTAGTAAAAATTGTGTGTTGATCAACTTCAATTTTCAATGCATATATATTTTCCATCTATGCTTTTCTTTAAATTTTAGAAAATAGACAGTATTTTTCTAGAATGTTTTTTTTACATACATGTTTTATTTTATAATCTGCCCTTCCTCTTCCATAACTCAAAGTCCAATCCCCCCCCCCTTTTTTTTAAATCTGTCACTTTTTATCTGAAATTAGACAAAATTGTTATATCTCGAAATATAAAGGTTATTCACAATATTTGATAAAGCAGTTATTAAGAAATAAATTGGTTGGATTGAAGCGACCATTGAAATTTCTGAGAATATAAAAATGATAAATCATTCTTCAAAAATTTTGCAAAAGCAAGTATATCAGAAAAATTATTATTATTATTTAAATTTCGTTATTCTAATCAGACAAATGCTTCATTTGCAAACATTGTTATATTGATCCTTTTTGAACTTGAACCACCTTGGAAAATGCAACTTTATATAATCCATGATAAGTAAATAAAAAAAGTAGCCAACAAACTGAGCACTATACAACATTCCCGAAATGAATTATTTTGATGGTTTAAATTAATGTTCCCTTTGATTGATCTTATCTTAAAAAGCTATTTTGGAACAGATCTCGCCATTTTTTTTTTTTTTTTTTGCACTTAAAAAATACATGAATTAATATCCCATTTTCTAAACTTCTATGCCATACCAACAGAAAGACGTTTAAGGATCTTACGTGCATTAATGAACAATTATACAGATGATTTTCGGATCAGGAATTCGCAATCCTGTGATAAGAAAACCGTAACCTTACAGCCATGCCATTCTTATTTGTCTGAATTACCAAAAGTATAATTCGCGAGATCGTGTGTAATAATTACAATAAATATTAGAGATTATATTATTCACAATGAATATGAAATACATTTTAATGCATATTTATTAGTCATGACCTTTATGCGAAATTAAATGATAGGTAAATTTAATAAATATTCTTATTTCACTTGTCTCTTAATTTCTAAACTCTTGAACAGCCTTACCTGTAACAGCATTGAAACACCTCCCGAATCCATATATCCAACTGCAGATAATTCCAAGATAATTACCCTCAAGTAATCGTATTTGTAATTTGAGAATGGAAGCTGTTCATCATCTTCAACAATTTTAGATTTTTCCCCCTGTATGAAAGGAATTAAAACATTAGCATTTCAATTAAGTGAATATCAGATTCCTTTAATAACTACAAAGACGTAAGAGATTTTAATTCTCTAGAAGATCTTTTAGTATATAATCTAACTATTTAACTGTGTATTTTTTCCCTTTAATCGGAATTAAAATTATATAACTCAATCTTAACAAGTATTAACTTCAACACTTGCCTGTTCTGCCCGGACATTTTGGTACTTTATTTGAGCTTCTGCAAATGGGCTGGAAAAAAAAACAATCTAGTTAATATTACATTTTAGAAATGATAGATTTAAAAAAAAAACTTTCCAATATAACGATGACAACAGAAAAATGTGAAAAGTAGAACTTTATTACACCTATTAAACCAATTCAGAAAATATTTTTTTTTCAAATAATAAAAACATATTGCATTATGAACTTGTAATTGTTTCAAATATGTCAGAACACTAGGCTACTAAAAAAACTGAGCATGGAGAATTTTTTTTGGACACCCGCAAATTAATATATTAACTATATTACGAGTTTAGAGGACAATAATATCTCGCTTAATCAGCATGTGCCTTAACGAGGGATTCGCATAACAAGGAAAAAAAAATGTAAAAACTCTTTCACGAGCGATGTTTCGCAGAATGAGAACGCAGTTGACAAGAAGACAATGACGTACATGCAGGATTGGCCTGTTTCTCCAGCATCAGTCTGTGTTGAGCGCTTATTTAAACATAATACTTATTTCATTACAGAAGCTGTGGCCAGATAATATTTTCGAACTCGACTCCGAGGAATTGAGCAAGTGTCTGTATAGCCCTGTTTTGAAGCGAGGTGGATAGCAATGACATTAGTGAGCTTGTAGAAAACATAGACAGAAATAACTTAAAGTTTATGACGCTATAATGTGTTGCAGCAAAAAGAGGCCGAGGAGATTTGGTTATGATTGAGGGAAATAATATTTTCAGTAGAGCAGCAACCCTCCAGTGAAGCAGGGGAAATGCTGAGCTTAATGGATTGTACGTTGAGAAACATGACTAATCAGAAAATCACAATGTGTGCTAAAAATTCATTTAACGATAATGCTGCGTCTGATTTTCGTCAATTTTGATTTTTGATCCAAAGACCAATGCCATCAAACAGTTTTCTTGTAAAAAAATAAAAGGTTAAAAATTATTATTATAAATTTAGTTGAATATTATCTTATTTTGTAGTAATTTTTTATAGAAAAAATATAGTTTGTTATATGTTCGTTAAGTAAGGTTCCACTGAATACCGAAACTGGGGGGTTAATTTTGATTTTTCGAATTATTATTCAATTTTATAATCAGATGTCTGTTATCATAAATACACCAAAGGAATTCATTAACCAATCAGAATCTAAGAAATTTTAGATTGCTATTGCCCGAAGTATTAATATCATTTACATAATATTAAGTAATATATTCCCGATTGGTGTGAATTTATATTACATATAATTGCATATATAATATTTAATTTGTTGTTTTAAATTTTTTTCTCCAATAAGATGCAAAATAAATTCCAATTATTCCAATTAAATTGGGACAGGAGAATTGGCATATACCAAGTGAGAATTCATTCTTATTATATCTTAACATATTCGATTAGCCTTGGACCAAATATTCTTACAATATACTTTGTATAAAGTAAAAAACAAAAATTGCTATAATATTTCTACGTACAGTGAAGGCACGTAACTTTCTTTTGACATTGTGTAAAAAACTATTTTAAATAAATCTAGTTTAAAAAAATGTTAGTATATTCAACTATCATATATGACATTTTTATAATATGCTTTCTGGCAGTAAAACAATGCGAAAAAAAATTATGCCAAACTTGGTGCAAGAATAACAACATTTGTTTGAAACATAGTGTCCTGCTATTTATTTATATTATTTTATTTTTTAGAAAGGAACGGTCTAATCACATTATAATGTCTTAAACAATTCGGATATTTTATTGAAATAAAAATTATAACAGTTCTATTTTTTGTTATACATTGTCATTTCATTTTAATTCCGAGAAGTGATTCATTTTTAATGATATTAAGTTAATGAAAAGTCTTCTGAATCTTAAAAAAATTATAAGCAAAAAATTAAGATCAGAAAAACAATGGCTATTAATACAAACCTTTGTTGGAAGCTCACGTGATGAAATATCTGCGATCGAAAATATTCTCTATTCCCAAAATAAATCGATGCCCCGAAGTGGAAGATTTTTATTCCAGGTATTTCTGTCACCTGCAACAAATAATGAACCATGTGATCCCCCTCTTGTAATGAATAAACTGAAATATCAGACTTTTTTTAAAAAAATAATAAATAATCTCGATACATACATTAGGGTATTTTCCAATGCATCTATAGATTTCTGTTCCAGGTAAATTACCAAGAAGGCAAGTTTCTGGACTAAAAAAAATGAAAATTTATAGAAGCAACACGGAAATATTTTAATAGGTCCATTCTTGTACAAAAGAAATGTCTCACATTTTGCTTTGGAATGCGAATCGAATACGAAATTTATAAAATCATTTTATAAATACGGCGCGTTTTAATGAATTCGTCATTGCTACTGGTCGATTTCAATGATTTATATGTTTGTGGGAAAGAACTGTATCCCCTCTTAGAAATGAGTATTTTTAAAGAAAAGAACAATGAACTAAAAATGTTACAATTTAAGTCATTTATTTGCTAAACAATACATGATAAATAGCTTCGAGTCTTGATAAATGGCCCCGCTTCCATACTTTTACATCGCAAATTATAAAAACAAACGCGAACATACAAATACATAAACGTGATTAAACGATTATTGTTAATAATAATTGGTTAATGTGATAAATCGATTAATCGTATTTATTGGTGATTATTAATTAAATAGCCACACATTAATCTAAACATATGCGAGTTTTATTTAATTTTTGTTGAATTGTTGTAAACAATACAAGAAACTTTTATTTAAAAGAACGTATAAAACGAATTTAATGTATAATGTTTTCAAAGTGAGAACTTGCGCAAGTAACAATAACATAATTTGGTTAAAAAGTTTGAATCAAATACTTTATTTTAAGATTGAAAATGAATCAACAATAATACGGTTAAGATTAATAAGGTCTTCCGCCGCCTTTTGGTTAATCAAATATTTTATATGACTTCACCGATAAAATCGCATGGATTACTGTACGGTAAATAATGTGGAAATAACTATGTTCTAGAAAAATGATTTGGATACTGATAGGGCTACCTCCAAAGTTTGATTCACAATTTATTCTTAAATTCGAGTTTGAATGTTGAATATGACTTCCATAGAAATACAGTTGTATTTTCTTTACATAAACATCAATTTTTAACAATAAAATACGATTTTTAATTTGAAGATTGGACATTGGAAGACATTTTGATAAAACTTTAAGTGGCGTTAAACAATTTTCTTTTAAGCCCTCTAACATTGAAAACATTTGAAACGACATCCAGTGAGAACCAGAAAAATATTTCAGTTCGAAGTTTGGATTAATCAAAAGCCAATAAAATGAATAAAAATTAACAATTGGAGGAAAAATTTTTAAAAGAATAAATATTCGAGAAATACTTACTACTGAGATCGGAAGAGTACGGTAATCAGTGAAAAGAGTATTCCAATAATTAAACCATAATCCATATCCAGAACGACCACTGAGAGGAATGTAACCACCCAGACAGACTGAAACAGAAAGGAGCGAAATCAGTGCGATTTCAGATAAGCACAGAAAAATTTCATATATATGAATGATTGAAAAAAGTTAATAATGACAACTTTAACAATAAAATAGTACATAATTTGCTATTCTTGATAAGATTTCTATTGCGTAGAAAAAGTATGTGAATGTAGAAAATAGTTTAAATCTCGTAAAGAAAGAATTTATCTAATAAACTATATAGTGATGTCCGTGACAAAAGATTTTTTTTTACAATGACTAAGAGGGGATAAATTCTACCTGGGACATGGCATTTCTTTGAGTTCTTTATCATATTTTGTTTTAAAAAGTTAAGTAAAATAAGCCATTCGAGGAAGCAATTCTAAAATGCCGACACTAGATAAATAAACAAAATGCCATCTACTTTGATACCAGTGCTGAGGTGGGATTGATCTGGATCGGGATGTTTGCTGTGAAGGCTATTTATTGAAAGGACGGGAGTTGTGTAACCAAATAGCGAGCATTCTTGATTCAGTAATAAAATGCAGTTTTTTCGGCCCATATAATCAACGTGGAGTAAGGATTAAAAAAAAAAAGCAAATTGGCAATATTGATAAGCATAGGAATTAAGGTTCTATCCTTTTTCAAATAACGTGCGATTTGGTGAATGTAACATTTCACGTCACTTTACAGCATAAGCGAGGAAGACCCTTTTGTATGGAATCCCAAAAATGAAAACCATAAAGATAGAAACCAAGTTTATGTTTGGAATTGAATAAAAAATACTTAAATATTGAATGTTCTTTGAAATAGGTAAGGAAAAAGAACTTATAACGGTTATTTTCAAATTCAAGTTAGGGATAAAAGTCATTAACAATTAAAGGCCGGGAATGGAACTAATTCGAAACTACTTAAAATTTTTCTAAGCCGCGCGCCTTAGAAACAGGGCGATTAGTCGTAATTAGATTAAGTCGGTCCCAAGCCCTCAACTAGGAATCATGAACAAATGCAAGCCTTTCTAAGCTACATATAATGGTAAAAAGAATAAATTATATGCGCATCAAAAAATGTATCATTTTTTGCAAGAAAACTTATTATATTTGTGGCGAGTATATATTTTCATCCTGTTTCAAGCACACGCCTCATTTTCAAGCAAAAAGAACGATGTTCCATGTCCATGATCATTTTTTTAGTTATTCATTGAAAATGCAGATAGCAGGCTTTTATTTTATATTTGTTTCATATAATTGTAAATAAAGGAAAGAAATTACTGGTTAAGTGTGTAAAACTCAAAAATATTGATAAGTTTATACGATTGATGACGTTTTTACATTCATTGGTTTCACTGCTGCATCTTATTCGAATATGTGAATGACCATAATTTAACTAGATTATAATATATCTGAAATTGTTACGTTTAAGCAATAAATTTATTTTCAAAATATGAAACGTATTAATATGAATTTGAGGGTTACCGCATCTATTTTGGATGAAAACCAAGCTCGCTTCAAATCTCCGAAGTACATCAGCATAGATTTCAATGACATCACAATAATTGCAGATAGAACACACTGCAAATAAAGTTATAATAAAGAAAATATTATAGAATTTTGTTCCAGAGATTTACAAAATAGAAAAAAAATATTATTAGAGAAAATTTTGAATACTAACACTGGGTAGTGGTTCAAACTGCGGTCCCAGAACCAGGAGAACGACTAACATTAGAGCACAAGAGACAAGACTTGAAATCTAGAAGAGAAATCAAATTTCATTTATAATTCATGTTATGTCTGGATATCAGTATAAGAGTAGGGAGTATTCTGTTTCGACTTTTGATACTTTTATGTCTAAATCGAAAATGTCATTTTTTAGTGCGAACGAAAATGATTATGCCTTTTATTAGACTCTCATCCAAAATTTAACATTGATCAACTACAATTGGGATGGTAGAGTCAAAATCCTCCGCCCCACTACCAGCAGTGGCGTTGCCTGACGGGGGGGGGGTATAATATGCCCGATGGTTGGAGTATATGACCTGTTTTACTGGAGGCGGGATGTTAATGATAATCTACCAAATTTGCATCTAATCTCTATCTTCTAATTGAAATATTCGTAGCTTGAAAGCAATAAAATATTATCAAAATCTGTAGAGGATATTTTTTCCGAGTAGTTCAATATATTGGTTACGCATATTTCAAAGGTACTAATTACCTTACTACTGATACATTTAGCTAAAAAAAATCAGGAATTCAGCTTCCTTAATTAGAGCTATTTTAAATTTAACCCGTGCTTAAACAAAAACATAGAAATATGATCCGACAATGAAATAATCTTTGAATAATAATAATCTTTGAATATATAATTTTTGAATTTATTTGCGATTTTTAGACCTAAGCAATATTATAATAAATAATATTAAACTTTAAGTTATAATGAATGACTATGATATTACTAAACAAACATAACTACTAAAGGAGGCAAACTTATTGTGCTTCTTTGGGAAATATAATAAACCAGCACGTAGTGATAATAGGTCCTAATAACATTACTGCAGCTGAATTCCTCAGATTGGATCAAATAATTAAAATTTTCAACTATGATTCAAATCTAATTTTCTCGATATCCTATTATACACTCTTAAGATAAAAAAAAAGGGGGGGGGGCTTTGAAGCTATATAATTTTCTATATCTTCTTATTAAGAGACTATATAATTTTCAACAATTTGCTATTGAAATTTTTTTTCCCATGAGCATGTTGATGCAGATAAAATCATGTAATTTTTTTTTTTTTATCAAAACATTAATTTCGTAAAATGCATCATCAATTCTAAAAATGTACTGTTGGGCTTGTATAATGTTTTCTTCAGTTCGATGCTTCTTGCTTCCTTATAAAATAACGGCATTGATAGTTCAAAATCATTTGTAGTATAATTGATCAAAAGCAATGATAGTTTCAGTCTTCAAAGATATTGTTGTCTCTGGTACCAAGACTTTTATGCCTTACGACGTCCAAAACTTAGCTATTCATGCTCGCAGCATTAAATTCATTAATGTCACTGGTAAAATAATGAGACAAATCGCAATGATTTTGATCATGATTTTTTTACTTGAAGAAAATTTCACTACCGTTACCTCTATTAAATACAATTATTTAAGCCATTGATTCTTTTTAACAATTTTGTTAAATTCAGTTTATAACTATTTCAATGTATATTCGTCATAGTGCTTTAAAATTCTTACAAATGGAAATGAAATAATACAGTATTAAAAGAAAAAATTAAATACTATTTTCCAAATTACCTGAGTTTTCCCTCCTGAACTTTCTTGCATAGCAGTTCTGGATAATGAGCCGCAGCTCGGAAAGCAGAAAAAGAAAGATGAAAAAATGCCTCCCACTCCATAAGCAACGAGCTCCTGTTAAATATAAGAATCGAGTTAATTGTCTTAAATTCAATAAGAGTGCAACTGAATAATTGTGTGAGTTAGATTTAATTTGTTTAAAATCTGTTATATTTAATACAATTTCATGAAGCCTTTTCTTTCAGGAATTTACTTAGCCCTAGGATGCATGATTTTTAAAAATATTTTTTTTTTTACAAAAAAATATATGTTTTGAATAACTGCATATAACTTAGGAAAATCATTAAAAAAATTTAATTTTTTTTTCAAAAATTAAGAAAAACAGAATGTACCAAATGGTTACATTATAAATTAAACAATATTCCAGGGACACAAATCACATTATAAAAATTCTTCAATAAAAATAAGTCAATTTTTACTAATATATTTTCTTAAATGCAAAAAAGAAATTTTAATAGTATTTTCAATGTTAGAAATATTCATACATTAGCTTCTTGGTATTTTCCCAAGCTTCCAGTTTAAATCTAATTCTAGTACCCCTATTGCGATATAGTGGTCTTTTCTACAAATGCTTATAAAAAAAGCATTAAAAAAAGGATTTGTAAACACTCATTGTCACCATCTGGGGCAATCAAGTGAAGCTTATAAGTGGAAATAAAAACTTGTAGCCAAATAGCTACATGGTACACTGTCGGGTAAAAAAAAATATGCAAATATATTTCGTATATCGATATTTTATATATCAGACTCTACAGAAGAAACTCCGTACATTAAATGAATTATAGATTTAATACTAAAATGTTCATTTTTTTTTTAGAGAGATGTTCATTAGTATTTTGAAACGAAAAGGAAATATTATATAACAGCAAGATTTCTCTTATTCGAAATGCGACAAGTTTTTCCTAATTATAATCTGTATTTGCAAGAGAAATTTTCAGTTAAATTTAAATAAAATATCAACAATAAATATTAACTAAACTTTTTAATATATATATTTGAAATAAATATCAAAATATTTAATTAAATATTAATTTTTAATTAAAGGCTCTAATTTCCATCTAAAACTTGCTTGGAAACAAGAAATGTGCAAAATCAACAAATTCTTGAAGACTAACTTCGTGTTCTTTGGCTATATATATATATATATATATATATATATCATTTCTAATTCCTGATTTAGAAGTTACTATAAATTAGGTTACTGAAAAAAAAGTAAAATAATACTAAAAAATCGTAAGAATAGTTCGCTGTTAGCAATTAAATTTTGAGTGATACTTGATTCCAATGAGCGATTTCAAAATTTTCGCTGATATTATAATTTAAAAAAATGATTTGTAGCTACCAATATTTGGAAAAAACGATTTCAACTTAATTTAAGTGATATGAAGATTTTCTTTAATAACTACTTTGAGCTAAGATGTTTTAAATAACTTGTGAAATTTAAATTTTATAAAGAATTGATTATTATAAATATCATTATAGTTTTATAATTTATTTTTATACCCTTAAAGGACAAATTGCTTTAATAAAATATTTTTCGTTTACCTTTTATACTCTGTAAGGGAATGATTCAGTTAGTTGAAAATTTTTTGTACGTAAAACTAAATTTGAACCATGTAATATTACCTTCAAATATTAGGTATTATGCAGTTTTTTTGTCATATAAATGATTTTCTTGGCATTGACCAGTGCATTTACTATAGAAGCTTCTATTTATTATAATGCTTCATCTGAAGTCAAGTTTCTAAAATCACTTACCTGATTCGTGTCCACTTCATATTCGTGCTTCTTCGCATAAATCAGGACCATAGAAAGGGTAGTGGCCGCACAGATAATGGACAGAATCATACTGGACGTTAGAATCTTCGGAACTAATTCGAAGGGAGGCAGTTCTGGCTCTTTCAATCTAGAATTCAAAAATTCAAATGAGATTACTGTTCAATGAAAAAAGAATTTGCAGCAATTCTTGCCTAAAAGAAGAGTCAAGGTCACAGTCAATTGACAATTTCAGTTTATATTTATTCTACAAAAGTATAAAAGGTTTTTGATTCATACTAATCCACAAATGAAATGAAATAACCTTCAATATCTGACCTTAGAAAAATTGTTTCAAAATAAGGTTATAAAAGTTAGAATCGCGAAAACTCGCCACTACCAGTTACATCGAGCCTTGATTTAAATATTGGAACCAAATGATTCTAAAATTGTAGAAGCATTTGTTTCATGGTAAGATGAATGTTTAATACAATTAAATTTGAGCGAACGTTTGACGATTTGAGTGAGAGAATTAATGGCGGAACAACAAGATGCTAACGTAGTGGTGATGATGTCGTATTCCAATTTGTTAATTAGAAAAATGAGTAGTAAAAAAAAGGTTATTTATTTTATAAACGACGTCAGAATGACTCATGGCATTCGTTACCCCATATAAATGAGCTTTTTTTTTTTTTCATCGGGCGTAAACATTTTTGAGGTTTGATAAACTGAACTGTTGAAATAAATCAAACCATTGAAATAAATTGGCAAAACTTGTCTAATTGTTAAAGCTGGTGATCTCTGCAACGTTTCATTTTGCGATGTTTTTCAAATATGGAAAATAGTTTGTGAGTAGGAAAATAGCATGAGTAGGGGGAGATGGCTACAGGTGGCCACTGACAGCGTATCTAAGTCCTATGTTATCAAAGCATGAGGTTAGTGGTTTGATCTTTTGGTTTTTCCAATGAATTTAAATGTTCATATACACTCACCCTAATGGGGTCAAACCAACTACTTCTACATGGTAGCAATCATTCAAACACATGAATTTTGAAACGAGAGTGCCTACAACAACCTGAAAGAGAAAAATCAGAATATTTTATCGATACTCAACAGATAGAAGTAAATAACGATCTTTAAATATTAGAACGAGATCTTACCAATATTAATTCTGCAGGAATAGGAACTTTGGAATTTTTTAGAATGACTCCATTAATTAATTCCTTCACTAGAATCAGAAAAACCAGGCTGCACGTGGAAAGCAGCAGCACTATATAGTTGACAGAATCGAGGCTTTGAAAAAATGATATCCACGTCTGGATAAAAGAAAAACAGAAGTCAAGGAAAGAAATAAAAAATAATAATTTTGAATAATAGTATGAAACATCGTAACATAATAATGTTTTAAAATTGGTTCGTTTGTCTTGCCTTCGTCTAGTTTGAATACATCAACTGCTGATTTCTAAACGAAACCATTTTTACATCAAGGAATTTGTAAAAAAAAAGGAGGGGGGGGGGTAGAGAACCTAAAAAAATGATTTGTTAACAAAACATTGCGATATTTTGAAACATGCTAAGCAGTGATTAGTAATAAACAAAGAAGAATTTATTTTCGCTAGCCGCACAAACGCGATAAAAATATTTAAACTAATTATTCACCATCTTTCTATTTTATGGTATGATGTGATATAAAGGAAAAGATTTGCTACAAATTTAAACTTAAAATAAATTATAAATTTTTTTAATATATATTTTTAATTTCCGAATATAAAATTGATCACACTGAAAAATTAAAAATCTTCGAATTTTAAGTTGGTGTAAAACTGATTTTTGTGCGATTATGCATTCTGAAGTTATTGCGGGAGAACGTTAAAATTTCAGCTGAATTTTTAAATTAAAAATCTAATTAAAATTCTGGAAAACAGTTTCTTAATGAATATCTACTCCCAACCAAAAAATTTCATAACACCTGGGGCAATTGTCTCCCCAGTTAAATTATATAAGCGTCCCATCACAACGCGACAAATGAGGGGGTATTTTAGCCGGTTCTCGCAGTTCTGAGATATGAGGGTGACGTCTGAGTTGGAATCTCCCCTTTCCAAACCATATAAGCGAAATAATATTTGATTTACTACATCAGTTTTAGCTTACATATGCAGCAGTCTTTTTAGAATCAGATTTCAAACATGAATCTCTCAGATCCCTCATCCCAGAACTTTTACCTCCAAGCTATTGCATCTTATGATCTGCCTTACAAAAAATTTTAAGCGATTTTCGCACCGCGTTATTTACAGATAATAAGATTCATAGGATAATTAAAAATTATCTTAATCCTTGCAATGTCTTACCTACTTCATAAATATAATAAAATTATCAATAAAGTTCTGATTCCTTAAGAGTAAAACGCAATTAAAGAGTTTCTCCAGAAACCTTTGAATAGGTTTCTTGATTAGATTGTAATCTTGGGCTAGTTTGCTTGAACTTAACAATATGGGCTCCATGTTTACCTTCCAGCCCTTAAATCAAAATCTTACAAATAAGCCACCATAGTCTCTCTAATACTAAAGAGAAACATTTTGCCTTGTCTATAAGATTCCTAAATAATGTAAAAAAGGTGGAACATTTTGTCCCCTACTCTTGCATTCTGAAATAAAAATTTACCAACGAAATAGTTCACTCCCCCCTACCCTTATTCATGTTACCTTTTTCCATGCTTTTGCTAAAAAATTTTCGCAGTGTCTGTTCCAACCAGGTCTCTCACACAAAATAATTCTTTCCTTTCTTTTAATTTTAATTTTGAAAAAAATAGTGTTTTTAAAGCTTTTTATAGTATACTATCGGGTTTCGCATGATTTTGCAAGACAAACTTTTAAAAAATATTGCATAAAATCTTTTTATTTAAGAAATCCACCCATAAATCCATATGTTAATGTATTTGCATTCCAGATCTCCGATCCCGTGTGGACACACATTCTGGTAAAGAGCGCTACTTTAAGTTTATCGCACCCTCTGTTCGTATCCGACTTCAGATGCAGAATAAAGATTTTATTTTGTTTTAAGTTTTAATTTTTTAAAGAAAAATGACGTTTTGACTGTTATGTATCTGGCAACAGCCAGATTAGAGAAAGGAACTGTTATGTATCTGGCAACAGCCAGATGAGAGAACCTTCCAGGCTGTGTGACGTGCGCGTGTTTAATTTACCTTTTTGAGTTCCGTAGTTCTTCGTATTGTACTTGTTCGGTGTAGTTGTTGTTATGCTCGTTCGTGCCTGTGCATCTTAATACTAATAAATGTTCTTTGCGTGTATGTAAAACGAATCGTATCGTCTCTCGGTCTACCTGGCATACATGACAAAAGAGTTGGCGACGAGGATGGGATCTTCGAGCATTAGTTTTGAATCTTATGATGCGTCTGTGGAAGACTGGTCCAGTTATGTGGAACGTTTAGAATCTTACTTCGTTGTTAATGGGATCGAAGATAAAATGAAAGTCCCTGCTATTTTAAGCCTTATGGGAGCGACAACGTATAAATTGTTCAAGAATCTGGCCACTCCCAACATTCCTTCTGAATTGACTTATCAAGATATCGTAAAATTACTTTCGGAACATTTGAATCCTAAACCACTGGAGATGACAGAACGGTTTCGTTTCTACAAGAGGAAGCAATTTGAAGGTGAGTCCATTGCAAATTATTGTGCCGAATTACAAAAACTGTCGATACACTGTAACTTTGGGAACAATTTAAGTACGATGCTTCGTGATAAATTGGTGATGGGTCTCAAAAACGAAAATATACAGAAAAAGCTGTTATCAGAGGATAAGTTAACATACGAAAAAGCTAAGAGCATTGCATTCGCAATGGAATCTGCTCAGAGAGATGTGTGTGAAATTCAGAATCAAATGGTATCGATAAAAAAATTACATAGTTCGCAAGATAAAACTATCAAAAAAGATTTTTCTAAATTTAAGAAATCTGAACCTAAAAAGAAGTTTGATAAATCTCGGAAATGTTACAGATGTGATAGTACTCAACATTTAGCTCACGAATGTAAGCACAAGAACACTCAGTGTAGGAATTGCTTAAAGAACGGGCATTTGGCAAAAGTCTGCCGCTCAAAACGTAACGAAACAGTTAAACAAATAGAATCTTGTTCTGAAACTGTACCAATTAATAGCGTTAAATCACCACGACATGCAAGGGATAAGATTTTATTAGAAATTTTTGTTGAAGGGAATAAATGTTTATTTGAATTAGATACTGGAGCTGCTATTAGTTGTATGAATGTGAATGAATTTAAGAAACTTTGTCCGGATGTAGCCATTAAGCCTACCAAATTATTGCTTAGGAATTTCGATAATTCTATGATAACATCAGCTGGCCAAGCAGTGGTGCAAATTCAATACAAAGATCAAATTAATACAGAAACTATTTATTTGGTACACGCAAAAGTAAACGCAGTTTTTGGTCGTGAATGGTTGAGAAATTTCCAATTAGACTGGAGCTCAATTAAAGCAGTTCGGGTTGGAAATTGCAATTCTCGAACCAATAAATTAAATATCTTGCTTCAAAAGTATGAGAAAATTTTTTCTCCGGGTATCGGGAAACTGGAAAAGTTTTGTTGCCGTCTTCAAATGAAACCTAATTACAAACCGGTATTTTTTAAACCTCGACCAGTACCATTTGCTTTAAAAGAAAGAATAGAAACTGAACTTAAGAGGTTAGTTGCAGAAGACATCATTGAGCCGGTGACATATAGTGAGTGGGCTACACCAATTGTTCCTGTTATCAAACAGAATGGGAACCTACGGATCTGTGGTGATTATAAGGTGACTATCAACCCGGTACTAAAAATTGAGCAGTATCCTTTACCCCGTATCGAGGACATTTTTGCTGAACTGTCAGGAGGGGAGTTCTTTACTAAAATCGACTTATCTGAGGCATACCTTCAAATGTTAGTTGATGAGCGGGACCGACATCTATTGACGATCAATACTCACAAGGGTTTGTTCCGTTACAAGAGAATGAATTATGGTATAGCCTTAGCTCCGGCAGTGTGGCAGAGAGCCATTGAACAAGTTTTATCAGGCATCGCGGGGGTACACATATTTTTAGACGATATTACCGTAACGGGGAGAAATGATCAAGAGCATTTTGAAAGGTTAGAATTAGTACTACAGAGACTAGAAGAATATGGTCTCAGAGTAAATAAGCGGAAAAGTGAATTTTTTAAGAAATCTGTGAATTATTGTGGTCATACAATTGATAAATTCGGCCTCCACAAAACACAAGAAAAAAATCGATGCAATTACGAAGGTACCAGTTCCAAAAACTGTATCTGATTTGAAGAGTTTTTTGGGTTTAGTCAATTACTACGGAAAATTTATTCCCAACTTATCTACTCGTGTCGCTCCTTTCAATAATTTACTGCAGAAAGGTACTAAATTTTTGTGGACTGCAGAATGTGAAAAAGCTTTCAAGGCATTGAAACAAGAAATTGCTTCAGACCGAATTTTATGCTATTATGATCCTAAGTTACCTCTTGTATTACAAACTGATGCATCACCAGTTGGAATAGGAGCAGTTTTAAATCACATTATGCCAGATGGTTCGGAAAAACCAGCCATGTTTGCATCAAGGTCTTTGACTAAAACGGAACGTAATTATTCGCAGATAGACAAAGAAGCATTGAGTATCGTATGGGGAGTAAAGAGATTTTATCAATATTTATTTGGTCGACATTTTGATCTCGTAACCGATCATAAACCCCTAGTATCAATTTTCGCACCTAATGGTAGTTTACCATGTCTATCAGCAACACGAATGGTTCATTATGCACTTTTTCTCCAAGCATTCAGTTATACAATAAAGTATCGAAACACAAAGAATCATGGCAATGCCGATGCACTTTCACGGTTACCACTAACAGTTGACAAGGACTGTGAGTACTTGACTGAAGCAGACGTGACAAATATTTCGCAAGTTGAATTAATGCCTGTTACAGCAACCGACATAGCTAGAGCTACTAAAACTGATAGGAAATTGTTCGAACTGTATGAAAGTTTAAAATCTGGAACTGAATTACCTGTGCCTTGGAAAGGTAGAGAATCTGAATTTTCATTGCAAAATGGTTGCATAATGTATGGTCATAGAGTATGCATTCCTGAAAAGTACCAGAATCAAGTTTTGGAAGAACTTCATGTTGGACATCCTGGAATTGTCAAAATGAAGGCCTTAGCTAGAAGCTACTGCTATTGGAAAGGTATTGATGCCAGTATAGCCAATTTTGTTCAGAACTGTTCAGCTTGTATCGCAACGAGGAAAGAACCAGCAAGGATAAATCGACATCCGTGGGAATGGCCAAATGGACCTTGGCAAAGGGTACACGTTGACTACGCTGGTCCTTTTATAGGGAAAATGTTTTTTGTAGTCTCTGATGCATATTCGAAGTGGATAGAAGTCATTCCAATGAAAAATATTACAGCTAGTTTTACAATTCATCATCTTCGTATTCTTTTTGCTCATTATGGAATTCCCTTAACTTTGGTTAGTGACAACGGCGCAAGTTTTACTAGTTACGAATTTCGACATTTTTTGAAACTGAATAATATTAAACATATAACTTCAGCACCTTACCATCCTGCTACGAACGGACAGGCAGAAAGAAATGTGCAGTTGTTCAAAGCTTCGTTGAAATCGAGTAGAGGTGATTCTGGAGATCTAAATGTGAAATTACAAAGATTTTTATTACAGTATAGAATAACTCCACATTCCCTCACGGGAGAAACTCCGAGTGCCTTGTTTTTGAAGAGATGTATTGGCTTGATCTTTTTAAACCAAATTTGAGAGACAAAGTTGTTCAGAAACAGAGTTCGAGACTTGACACAGAATCTATCTTGCGTGAGTTTCAGGAAGGGGAGAAAGTAGCCGTAAGAAATTATTCCGGACCTAACAAATGGAGAATTGGAACAATTATAAACCGAGATGGAACTTTGAGTTATAGCATACAAGTTGGAACTGAAATTTGGAAGAGACACGTAGATCAAATAAGGAAATGTGGGAAGTCGATTGAATTATCCCAAGCTGCTACTAAAATTCCAATTTACGATAAAGAATTGAATTTTCCAGATGAGCCAGTATCCGATGATGTTGCTGAATCGGAACCGTCTGCACCTGTACCTGAAGTTGTCCCTGAACCTAAGGATGTACCTGTATCTGCCACTCCAAGTGATGATATGCCACCTGGCCCTGTACCAGACGCTTCCGGAAAGCCGAAAACTGATGTGCCACTCCGACGCTCAAACCGAATCAGGAGACCTCCAGAGAGACTCCACCTGTGACTCTATATTTTGTCGGGGAGGAGCTGTTATGTATCTGGCAACAGCCAGATTAGAGAAAGGAACTGTTATGTATCTGGCAACAGCCAGATGAGAGAACCTTCCAGGCTGTGTGACGTGCGCGTGTTTAATTTACCTTTTTGAGTTCCGTAGTTCTTCGTATTGTACTTGTTCGGTGTAGTTGTTGTTATGCTCGTTCGTGCCTGTGCATCTTAATACTAATAAATGTTCTTTGCGTGTATGTAAAACGAATCGTATCGTCTCTCGGTCTACCTGGCATACATGACATTGACAATTCTCGAAAATATGTTATAAATTTTCATATGATTTTGCAAAACCAATTTTAAATATCGCATAACCTATTTTCACTTAACCCTTCCATTAATGATTAGGCCCAATCGGCCGTGCAAATTCTATCCTGGAAAGCCAGTTTATATTTCAAACGAAGGATGTATGATGTAAAACGAATTATCACCAAGGATTTCTTCACTTTACATTCAACACCCGTCAATTGAAATAAAAATGGACTCACAAGTATAGAATTCCACACCTGGCAGGTCGGGTCAGTAGAGAAAGGATTAAAGAATCCATCCAGAAATCCATAATCTTACAGGCTTACAAATTTCTCTGAATGTCAGTAATAAATATTCATTCGAGATGCCTAACTCAGAGTGGATAACCATTCCGAGAAAAGAACACTGAGCACGTCTTTAAAAAAAGGAAGAAAAGGGACATTTAAAAATGAATGATTATAAGCGCGAAGATTACCTTACCAAAATAACGTTAAAAGGTCCAGCATGCTTCATGACGTTCGCTCCTGTGATTGGTTTGATTTGACTAGTAAGGATGTGGATGACAGTCCCCGTGATGAAGGCGCTGATCATTTCATCGGACATGAAAGAGGTGAGGTAGCCCATGCGGCACAGCCCCATAGCTGTCTGTGGAGAAAAAGGCACTTGTTTAATATTCTCAATGGATATCAAGATGGAACAAAACATCTTTTTATTCATGAGATGATATCATTCTATTTATGTGGCAAAAGAGTTGTCCAATTTCCATATGGTGCCATTATCCACTATGTATTTCTGAGGAATGTATGCAGAACATTACATTTTAAACTATTTTCAATAATGGATATTCAACTGAAGAGATTATGGCAGATAATTAGGGCCGCTAGGTTAAGAGGAGGCTACCAACACGGCATTTAAAAATCGTTATTTTAATAGTTGGCAAATAAATTTATAAAAAATGCGAAGTCTATGAATAGCAAAATTTTAGGGTAATATTAACACTTGATCAAATACAATTGGTTAGATTTCGACATGTTTCAATACGTTAATCTATTTATTAAAATATTTATAAGACTGGACTGCTTCAATTATATTGTGTACAGACGTGGATGCCGAGTCATGAATAGATAAACGAAAACTCACATAAATTCACAAAGTTAATACAACAAAAAATATCAGCCTGAAGTAAGCCTATAAGCATGTTGAAACGGGCAAAAATGTGAAACATAAATGATTATATTATAAAAAAAATGGATCCCAAAATACATTGCGCCTGAAGCCTCGAAGTACATAAATCTATTACAGATTATATAAAATATTAATATCCTATAACATTATCGAATGTTTCAAAAATATTAATTATTACTATATTAATGTGTCAAAAATGCATAATAAATTGATCATATTATTAAAAGATAACCACAAAATGTGTACTACCTAAGATTCTTAAAACCATCAACGATTACATTAAATATTCATATTTGTAATATACCGCATGTATTCCGAACCTTTTAAACATTGTTATCCATGTTTTAGAAATGAATTTATATTTATCTCTGCATATACTGTATATTTTACAGGAGTAGTGCTTGATGGACAGCCCACGTTCTTTCTGAAATAGGTTTTAGGCATCAAAAAAGGAAATTTGGTGAAAAAATAAACTATTATTTTGTATAATAAATTTACCGCTTCAAAATTAATGCCTATGACAAACTGAATTGAATAATCATAGCAAAAAAGAGTTTTGATTAGATGGGTTTTGCAGGAAAACGTAATCTTAGGCAAAGTTGCAAGTTAGAGCAATAAACGACTCGACAAAAGTACGGTTGCAAATAGTTGATTCTTCATATATGCATCATCCACATGTTAAAAATGCAATTGTTTTGTCATTTTTTGTCATTCGAAACGAGCCACTTGTTTGTGTGTTGCGCGTGTAGGTAACCACATCACATTAAAAAAATTGTTGAAGAATGTAAATACATTCAAAACCTGTCACGACCCACTAAAAATTGACATGAGATCCATAGTTTGGGGATCCTCGATATCCTGAATGAACCATTCACCTATGGAAATTTGGTATTTGTTTACAGCAATCCGTTACTTTTCATGAACTATAATTACAAAGTTTAGTAAAATCACTCAATGTGATTATTTCTAATTTAAATTCTAAATTTGATTCTTTCAAATTAATGCTGATCTGTTTAAATTACCATTTTCAAGACTAGTCTAAGAATAAAATTAGGAACCTTACTAAAATTAACTTACAAAATCATTTATTCAGTTTTACCAAATTTTAATAATTACAGAATAAATTAATAAATATTAATTATTCTTATGAAGTAACTGCACTATAATAGATGTATTATCAAGTAATCTGCTTCTCAATAATAACGTCATTATTAAAAGTATTGTAAATGGTGAAAATTTAAAAAAATATTACTTCAAAAGGGTTACGAAAACTTAAAATATTTCATATCAACGAACGAACTTTTCGCGATATTTTATAAACTACTGACAAATTAGTATGTTTTTAAAAATTTTGTTGAAACAAAGGCTACTTAAATTATAAATTTTGTCCAATACTTTGGCAAATTAGGATGTTACAGTTAAGGTAGGAGACTACGGTTAAAAGTCGTTTTTTTGCGAAATCGTGATTTTTTAAATTATTATTTAATATTTTCGCTGTTTAAACTGTTTCTTTATAAGACCGTTAGAATTTTATCTCAAAGTCTATTTTTTGGGAAGAAACACTGATTTTTATATTTTCATTTACATATGTTTTTAATGTTATTTTACATCTTTAGATGCTATTTTCCCAAATACTAATCACTAATAAAAATTATGAAAAAAACCCAATAAATTAAAATCGAATGAAGATTTTGTTAAAATATGGCATGATAATTTTTCAATATGTTCTGCAGTTTCTAAACCATAAAATAAGTGATCCATTCATTTAAAAATATTTCATATTGTTTTGATGCTTCACAGTGTGAAAAAATTTGTGAATTTCGCGTTATTTATCTGTTGATGTCCAATATTTAAAGAATGGATAGATATATAGCTTAAGTTTTTGTTTCGGAAAACTAGAAAAGTATTCTTTATGCTTTCTGCAAAATTTTAAGTAAATCATTTAATACACCTCTAAACAAGATTTTTTGCTTTGTATCTTTTTTTAGCCAAAAAAGCCCTTTTTTTTCAATTTTTTAATAAACTGATAAACTTGGTTTCATTTATCATTTAACTGATAAACTTGGTTTCATAGATGTTTTTTCAATCTTTTTTTATGCAAATATTCAATATATAACTATTTTCGAACGTTTTTCAAAAAATTCATCCTTAACGTAATCACATATTAATAGTAAAAAAAAATCAAATGGAAATATTTGTTTATCTATATTAAGAAATTTGAAAAAAATATATATGTTAAGAAATTATACCCTAATTTTCAATATAAAAAACCGTAAGTAGATTAATTTAATAATTATTATATATATCTTTAAAGATTTAATCAATCGTCCATCTATTTTCCGACAAAAAGGCACATTTTATGTCGCGAAACCTCAATTGTAAGAAAACCATGTCAAATTTCAGCAATTCAAAGAGGGGAAAATAAAATATTCAGAATTAGATTAATAAAATGGCAGATCTCCTGACCTGAAGTATCCCGACCATGAAAGTCAGGATCATGGCAATGTGAATTTTTTCGTGAACCATAGGAAGCTCATCTATCGGCAAGGTTCCGTTTGCCGATATGTTAAACGTAGACGCCCTATGATCTAGCGCTACCTTGTATGTCATATTTTCTTGCTGATGGATAAAATCGACTTCTGTGCCAGCCAGAAGACTCGATATTGCAAACGTTCCTGTAAAAAAAAGAGGATATTTAAACAATAAATTAAATAAATTTCAGAGCCAATTATCAGCATTTTATTAACATTTGAAATTTGAAGAAATATGACACATTTAGTATAATGCCGGGTTTACACTCGGGCAGTTATAAGACGGCCAGTAGGCAACGCATGCGCAGAAAAGGACCGATTTATGTTTGCCACAATTTCATTACATAGATTCAGGCATTCCATGCTTGGCCATAAATTGCCGTTTTGGCATCTCTGAATTTTTCTTTTTCACTGCGTATTGTATTAAAATGATGGATATTTATACAAAGATAAATGATAAAAAACATGGTAAAATAAAAAAAAAGGTCAACATACTTAAAACTATAGAAAAGAAATGATAAATAAAATGAGAAAAAAACACAACCTCGCATCAGAAGAAACAAAGAGTAAAATATGTCGGAATTGTTCGATGATAAGTGATCAATTTTTAAATGCCACCCCCCCCCCCCCACCAAATTCTACAAACGCATGCGTTGTAAGAGAAAAATGCAATACAGCGGTACGTTGTTGTCCCGTTGGGGCAATTACTTGCCATCGGCCGAGCTGCATTTTTCAGCCTTTCTACGCATGCGCTAACTACTGGCCGTCTTAGAACTGGCTGAGTGTAAATCCGGCATAAGCATAAAAGTTAACAGCTTTATTTAGAGTAATACCTTATGAATAACAATATTTTAAATATAAATATTTAATATACGAGTGATATTTAGTGGCGTAATTTAGTGTATGATAATATTTATGGTAATAATATAAAAGTATATAATGGTTTGGCATCATATTAAATTTAATCTTAATTAAATCAGGTATTTAAAGCAACTGTTTTTATATTAAAAAACAAAACGAAAAATGCATAAGTTAAACGAATTGTAATGTTGACGTTAAAAAATATTCTTTTGGAAATCATTGTTTCGAGCATACGATATGCCTTCTGGAATACACATGTGTAAAAAGCAATTATCTGCAATTATCTGTAATCCATTTGTTCGTTACCACATTAAAATGATAACCTTGAAATTGTTGCATTGTAAATTATGCCATGTCCCTATTTTCATTGAAAAAACAAAATCTCACCCTTTTATTCATTTTTTAAGCACATTTTAATGTGAATCACTGCATTCTGTAGGCATTCTTGACATTATGGCATAGATAACAATGACATGACTTTCATATGTCGAAAAATATTACAAAGCAAACAAATTAGAGAAGTGATTTACACAATGAAACATGTTAATTTTTCAATTGTCATCAAATTAACGACGTATCCTGATCATCGCTAAATAAAAGGAAAGTAATAGTTAAATTTATTGGTTGAATCATGATTTTGCCCTAGCTTTAAAAAGCTTCACTTTAGTAATGGTATCATAAGAGTGATTTGAACCACTAAACCGAAGTGTCATAGCACGATAATGTTCTGTAGTCTTTAGATTATTTCAATAAATCACTGCAACTACATTGCAATGATAGTGTGCACACAGAAATTAAATATCGTTGTAAAGCGTTTGTACAAGCGCAATAATGAAAACAATACAAATTGATTTTATAAGATGAGTTTAAAATCTATGAGAGAAATAAAATTAATATAAGTGAAAAATTGGGAATTTTAATTTTAATATATGGTAAAAATATAATTTTGGATCATATTTCACACAAGATAAGTGAAAAAAAAATCGATGGATTTTTTTAGTTAAAAAAAATCCAAAATTTTTTTTCTGAACATTTGTTATTTAAGAGGCGATTATGCGTTAGATTGGTAAGCTTTGAGTTCAGCAACCCGCCCTATAAAGCAATTTAAACGATTTTTTGTATCCTGCATATCACATCACATGATTTAGAGATTGGATCCATCTTGTAAATATTACTTTGTAAGTTGGATAAAACAAACGTCAATGAACCGAAAGAACTTTAGCGTCATAAGAATTTGTGACTTTTTGTTTTATTTCGGTTCTGGTTCCGAGCATATATTATTCAATCTGAATTTCTTTGATTATTATTCATTTATACTCTAATTTATTTGATTATTCTTTAATTAGAATGCATATGGACGTTCTTTATTGTTATTACAAATATCGAAAAAGAATCGAACACTTCTTGCCTTTCTTGATAATTACAGGCGGATTATATTTAACATATACCGAAATCCGGTTTATTCATCTGAAATGTTTGACATTCCATTTTATAGTTTTATGGTAAGCAAGAATATTTCTTCTAAACATCAATGCTAAATAAAATTTAAAAAATTAGTGATAGAATTATACGTACCTATAGAAACGTGTTTAGATGTACCTAATAAGATATATATTAGAACTGGGTAAAAAGAAGTGTATAATCCATATATTGGAGAAACTGATGCTAGCTGCGCATAGGCCATGCCTAAAAGATGGAAAATATTAGACATGGGAAACTATAAATAAACACAGATAATAATAAATATTTAAGTAAAAAAATACTTAAAATGTAAAAGAAATTCTTCTATATCTTCGGTCAGAAATGTTTTTGGCAGTGAGTACTTATATTATAAGGAAACCAAAAAAGTAATCTTATGAAATAAAAGACCTTTCAATATGTTAGAATCTCATAAGATCTGATATGAGTTAGGCAGAAAATTTAAAACTAAAAACTAAAAAATAAAGGATATAAAATAATTTATAAAAAATAAAACAAAATCAGCAGTGTGTCAGCATGCATTTCGTAGCATATTAAAGAAAATGGAATAAGCACACGGCGATTAAAACCAAAATTTGGCAAACATTTTATCAATTTACACAAAAAATTTATAACAAGACCACATAGATTTCATTATTCAGCCAATTGCATTTTTTTTACTAATCATTTTAATGTTCATGAAAAAATACAGACCAACAGTCAACCACCTTTTGACAAATTTGGTTCAAAATTTGATAAAAAGCTAAAACTATGTACCAAATTTTATTTATCTAAGTCACTGCATTTTTATATTATCTCGTTCACATACTCGCGTAACAACAGATCCAACATTAGGTCAAGACTTTGTTGAATTTCTTTAAAATTTCATACATAAAATTACAGATTAGATGACAAACCTATGTACAATTTTATCTACCTAGCCTTTTGCGTATTGTAGTTAGTTCACTTCACTCGTGTAGTAAAACACACGCACGCACTCTCTCTCTCTCTCTGAATAGATTTCATTTAAAATTTGTCAGAAATATCGAAATTCGGTAAAACACACACACACAGGCGCGCGCGCACGCACGCACACATACAAGAAATGTTGCTGTTGTTTCTAATGGCATTTGTCACTCACTGACTTGAGAAGTCAATGATTTTAAGCCAAGGGTGCGTCTCTTGTTTTTTAAATTGGCGCCATCTAGGACCAAGCGTACGACAGCTACACACACGTCTCAACCCCTTTTTTTATGGGGCGGAATTCCTTCAAGCTTTTCATTCACTCATCCACATATCGTAATTTAGACCTGAATCAGAGGACGATCACCCCTGATCTAGTACCCCCAGTGGTATATTACTCTCGACATGGAGGACTTTGTGACCACGACAGATTTATAAGTGCGCCAACCACTACTACACACGGAGAGTCTTCGGCCGGCGGGGTTCGAACTCGTAACCCAAGGGACGCGAATCCAACGCCCTACCAACCAGGCTATTCCGGCTCCAATTACATTTTGTAGTTATTGTGTACACCTTACCCGTTCAGTAAAAACACATTCCCTCTAAATAGATTTCGTTTAAAATTTGTCAGAAATAGCCAAATTCGGTACAAAAGAAACACATAAGAAATAAATTTTATTTGTCTAGCTCAAACGTTTTTAATTTATCATTTTCACAGGTTCAACTCCAAAAATATGTTTTTTTGAGTCAGAAAGTAGAGATTCACTAAACTCTCAATTTGAAATTTTTGACCATTACAGTGCACAGTTACAGTTACTCTTTGTGCGCTTCGTATGTGAGGAAGTAAGAAAACGTGAAGTTGCATAAATGTCACAAAATTAATATGGCATTCGAATGACAACAGAATAAATGTACTTAAAACCTATGCATGTAATTTATGAAAAAGCATCATAAATTAGATTTTTATCATATTATAAATTACATGGAGGTTTTGCTGCTCAAATACTAACAATCCGGCAAAAAAAAAAAAAAAAAAGACATTATTTGGAAAAATTCTAAAAACAATTTAAAATTTAAAATCTGTCGATATATTGTAATTTTTAAAATAATATCTTCGCCGTAAAATGTAGATTGAAAATTACACAAAATTCATTGTAGCTTGGTAATGGCAATCGCTAAAAAATAACATTTTGTTGGTGAAAATATTGACCATTTACCTTCTTACCTATATATAATATTTATTAATTGTTGTTTCTGATAAATCACCATGAATACCTACTATGTCTTGAGGCATGTTTGAATTCTCTAGGGAATTCCGAGTAGAAGCAGGTCAATTAAAAATATCAGAGGCGATTTGTCTGATAATGCAACAAATTCTCGGCGACATTTGTTTAAAATCACAAGATGAATAATAACTTTCAGCACTATGGAACGACTTAAAAATATATATTGTTTGTACTTAGATTAATTACAACATTATTTTATGAATAAAAATGCCGGAGTTACAGGCAATTGACAAGATGCATTAAGTTAACGCAATATCACATGTATATTTTATAATTCAGAATACTGATCGAATTGGACACTGACGCTTCTATTCCCATAAAATTCCGTTTTAGCAGTATCTAAATGTGAATGTTAGAAGGCATGATCAGGAAACAATTTCTTGATGATATAGAACACATTGAATAAAAAAAAAAAAAAAAAGTGACGTAACGCAATGTCGTAGCAAAAATAATCGATGCCCAAATTATAATACGACTTTTTTGTTCCTAATTGCCACAAATGGTTTAGGATGTGCAATATGATATGGAGTATGATATTATTTTTACAGTCTTCACGATGCTTCTCATTAAAATGTGGCACAAATGTACAGATGTTTTCTCCCCAAGGGGTTCCCGACAGCTGCTGCCTGAACATCTATTCTTAAGCCGCATTTTCACGGCCCGTTACCTTTACGGATATGGTCGTAAATCTGTCATTTGACCCATTATAGGGCCACTCTCACCTGTGGACGTCGATCGGGAGCTTCTCGCAAACTGTCGGTAAAATGAACGGCATCAAAAAACCCCTGGAAAGTCAAAAGTGAAGGGAAAGAGGAGAAAAAAAAAAAAGGCGTTGGACTAAAGGCACGCAGGGCTGTCAGAAAGGGCTTTAGCTTGCAGGTCCGGTTGCTATATCACTGTCGTAAAGTTCCACTTCAAGAGCCTTATAAATGTACATTTGTATTACGAGAAAGAATATAGTTACAATGCAATAGAGCAAATAGATCACATATTCAGTAACGTTTCGAAAAAATTAAAAGACCAATTATAGAATTGCATTTTTCTACTGCTTGACATTGCTGTAGAATATGCGGTACTCTCTGACTGACCATTGTAGAATCGTATATCTTTGTAATTAATTAAGCCTACTGAAATAAAAAAAAAGTATTCATAAAGCAGTGATACCTTGTGGAACATGTAAGATAAGGAGTGTGATTCCAGTCAACACATCCAAGAATAAATCATTCTTAATACTGTAGTCAGGAAGCCACCTAAGGATGGGGAAAGCTTTCTGTAGGAAGTTGCCTATGCACGCACATGACACCGTCACATTGTTCCGGAAAGCTGCCTGGACCTATAGAAGGAAAACGTCCCAAAACAATTCAGATTAAATTCTTTTCGCCAGTAAGATAAATAATAGAGAAAAGAAAAATATAGAGATTTGTTCACCTTTTCGTTAAAGGAATTGAGGCCTCCTAGAGGCGGAGAAATGTTATCTAGGAGGACTTGTGTCATGGCATCTCTGTCCACCTCGAAGCGGCATGGT